>NW_022989782.1:0-26622 GCF_902827175.1 Gymnodraco acuticeps
CACACTCACTCACTCACTCACAGGAAATGAGGCGTTCATGAGGCATCAGTTCATATACAGTGAATAGAAAATGAACAGCTGTATATTATTATATTCTTTTTGTGTTGTTTCTTTATTGTTTTTGCAAACAGGTTCCCAACAGGTCACACTCTTCCCCGTGATGAACACGCACGCCAAAGGGAACATGTCTAAGCATGCAGTCTATACCGTAATAAGAGCACATGAAGAAGAAACATCCCTAAATACCCCGGCGACAGCAGAACTCCTCTCCATCTGTTGCAGCGTCTCCAAACATGACGGTGATATTTAGTCGTTTTAACACCTTTTTTCTCCATATATTAAAACATCTTCCCCGAAGCGTTGAACTCTTTCACAACTTAACGAATGTTTACTTGAATTCTGACGACTTTCTTCTCCAATTATTACGAGTTTTTTCTACAAATATTTGACGATTTCTTTCTCCAATTATAAAAAAATGTTCTTCAAATTATTTTACGAACATTTCCTCCAATTATTACGACTTTTTTTCCAATTATTTGACGACATATTTCTCCAATTGTAAAAAAATGTTCCTCAAATTATTACGAGTTTTTTCTACAAATATTTGACGATTTCTTTCTCCAGTTATAAAAAAATGTTCTTCAAATTATTTTAGAAATTATTTCTTCAATATTTACGAACATTTCCTCCAATTATTACGACTTTTTTTTCCAATTATTACGACTTTTTTTCCAATTATTTGACGACATATTTCTCCAATTGTAAAAAAAAATTCCTCAAATTATTACGAGTTTTTCCTCAACATTTTTCCGACTTTTTCACGAACATTTCCTCCATGTAATAGGACTTTTTGCTCCAATTATATACATTTTTACAGCTTTTTTCACCAAAATATGTTGTCGTTATGGAACATTTTGAAATCAGTGTTTACCTTTTAGTTTTGAATGCCTCTCCCTGTGTTCTGTCCACAACACGACGTGTACACTTTGCTCACAAAGGCGAGATATATTTTAGAAGTCGTTTAAGATAACGCTCTGCAGACCGGTTGAACAGAATACTTCTGCTTTTTTGCATCATTTAAACATTTTAGTTTGGTCCAAGTAAACTCCAATCATCTCGAGTAAAGCCGGATTTAGTCAAACAAGTTTGATTTATTTTGGAGTTAAGACCTTGTTTATTCACAGAGAAAAGGATGGAATCCATTTTAAAAGTCGGGTTTTCTCACAAATCGGCGTACGAGTTTTCCATCTCCAACGAGCATGCCCCCGGACTTTAATACAGACAACACACAGGGAGGTTTTGGACTCTGATGAAGGTTATGGACTCTGATGGAGGTTTTGGACTCTGATGGTGGTGGTTTTGGACTCTGATGGAGGAGGTTTTGGACTCTAATGGCGGTGGTTTTGGACTCTGATGGAGGAGGTTTTGGACTCTAATGGCGGTGGTTTTGGACTCTGATGGAGGTTTTGGACTCTGATGGTGGTTATGGACTCTGATGGTGGTTTTGGACTCTGACGGAGGTGGTTTTGGACTCTGATGGAGGAGGTTTTGGACTCTAATGGCGGTGGTTTTGGACTCTCATGGAGGTTTTGGACTCTGATGGTGGTTTTGGACTCTGATGGAGGTTTTGGACTCTGACGGAGGTGGTTTTGGACTCTGATGGAGGTGGTTTTGGACTCTGATGGAGGTTTTGGACTCTAATGGCGGTGGTTTTGGACTCTCATGGAGGTTTTGGACTCTGATGGTGGTTTTGGACTCTGATGGAGGTTTTGGACTCTGATGGAGGAGGTTTTGGACTCTGATGGAGGTGGTTTTGGACTCTGGTGGAGGTGGTTTTGGACTCTGATGGAGGAGGTTTTGGACTCTGATGGAGGTGGTTTTGGACTCTGATGGAGGTTTTGGACTGTGATGGAGGAGGTTTTGGACTCTAATGGCGGTGGTTTTGGACTGTGATGGAGGAGGTTTTGGACTCTAATGGCGGTGGTTTTGGACTGTGATGGAGGAGGTTTTGGACTCTAATGGCGGTGGTTTTGGACTCTGATGGAGGTTTTGGACTCTGATGGTGGTTTTGGACTCTGATGGTGGTCTTGGACTCTGATGGAGGTGGTTTTGGACTCTGATGGAGGAGGTTTTGGACTCTAACAGCGGTGGTTTTGGACTCTGATGGTGGTTTTGGACTCTGATGGTGGTTTTGGACTCTGATGGAGGTGGTTTTGGACTCTGATGGAGGAGGTTTTGGACTCTGATGGAGGTTTTGGACTCTGATGGTGGTTTTGGACTCTGATGGTGGTTTTGGACTCTGATGGAGGTTTTGGACTCTGATGGTGGTTTTGGACTCTGATGGAGGAGGTTTTGGACTCTGATGGAGGAGGTTTTGGACTCTGATGGAGGTGGTTTTGGACTCTGATGGAGGTGGTTTTGGACTCTGATGGAGGTGGTTTTGGACTCTGATGGAGGTGGTTTTGGACTCTGTTTATCCGGAGGTGTTGATGTAGAGTTGGCTCTTCAGGATGTAGTCGATGACGGGCTGATTCAGGTAATCCACAACATGGCCGTCTCCGTGCTGGAGGGCCAGTCTGAGGGGGGAGATGGTTTTAATACAGATTATTTTACACAACATGCTTTCTACCTTTTCCTCCAACTTTTACAGTGTTTTCAGTGTTTCATTCATTATTACGACTTTCTTTCCCCCAAATATTAATGCATTTTCTCAAAAATATGAAAACTCTTAGACCTATTTTTCAGGAAATAGCTAAAAAATAATAATTTATTTTATGGATATTATTATGACCATTTCTTCTCCAACTATTCAGCTTTTTTCACCCAAGACTTGAGTTTTTACTCCAAAAAGTACAGATTTTCCCCCAAAATATTACAAATGTCCCCCCACCCCCAGTTTTTGTGTTGGGTAAAATGTTTTTATTGTCAAATGAATATTTGCTTTATAAACTGTAACTGCGATTACTCTACGGAAGAAAAGTTATGAATCAGCTGTTTTCCTTCAGTGAAATAAAAACTTCAGACACCAAATGTTTTTACTCAAACTGAATAACCTGTAAATAAAGATGATTTTCCACCTCTGCAATATTGACCCTCTCTGAAGCTTTGGACAGCAGAGTAATAACTTCCTAACATCAACACCATCTCAGACGTTAACCCCACCTGCTCTTGGTGGAGCTGACGATGGACATCGGGTGGCTGATTTCATCTTTCACCACCGTGATGTTGTCCTGAAACCAGAGCACAGAGAGGTGAGATGCTGTTTCCCACGGGGACACAACCTCAGGGGGAACCAGAGATGAACACTGTGTTCACACCAAAAGACAGGAGGGTTTCACACTGGAGCAGCGTCTTGTATTTGCAGCGGTTGGTAAACGCTGCGCATGCTTCCTCAAGTTGCTGAATGTTCTCTAAACGCTGCATGTGTTGTCAAGTTGCTGAAGATGTTTCTTCATGAGGAACATTTGGGTTTTTATATCTGCATCCTTTCTGAAGCTGCAGCGAGTTTGAATCTGTCGACCTCCGTACGTTAGTCAGCATCACAGCCTCACAAAGGAGATAGCAGCGCAAATGTGTTAACTGTAAATCAGTTTTTGCATCTACAAGTCTACGTTTTATTTTGTGTAACTTTCCCCTGGCCAGAGTTTCACAATAGCTCAGTTTTCAATGACCTGAAAGTGTTTGTGTGGAATAGGCCTAACTTACGACAAACGGATACAAATGATGCAGAAATAACTCCATCGTGATTCTGATTTCTTAATGAATGAAGTTTGATAACAGAAAGACGATAACTGTAAATGCGTGTTTCCTGTGTGCAGTGAGTGTGTGTGAATCAGTGTTATTGACCTTGAACTTGCGCAGGATGGACGAGTGGTTCATGATCTTCTCCGTGTCTGCTCCATCACGAGGAACCACCACGATCCCAAAATCACCCACGATCACCTCCATCTGAAACCAGAGAGACGCACCACTCAGCAGATTTCTCACAGAGATCTGACTCTACGTGCTAAATCTTCTTTCTGTACGTTTTACTTTGTCAATCGCATCCAAATAACCTTTGATGTTCTTATAGAGCTGCAGGAATGAGTCCTAAACCCAAACATGACTCAGCATTTCATCACTTCCTGTCCCCTGGTCTGCAGGTCAATGGTTTCCTGAATGTGATTTTGGCTGTTATCCTGAAATAAGGTCTGTGGTTAACACAAGCTGCAGATACTTTAACGCTTTGACCTACCACATACAATACGTCAGTAAATCCCCCACTGGAGGATTTAAAAAACAGAGGTTAGTAACAGGTGTCTAAATGAGATGACTAAACGTCATCAAGCCCAACGTTAGCCTCCTTTAGCTTAGCGGTGGTGACATGAAGTCATGTGACCGTGCTGTAGTTCCTTTCTAGCCCAACATTAGCCTCCTTTAGCTTAGTGGTGGTGACGTGAATACATGTGACCGTGCTGTAGTTCCTTTATAGCCCAACATTAGCCACCTTTAGCTTAGCGGTGGAGACGTGAAGTCATGTGACCGTGCTGTAGTTCCTTTATAACCCAACATTAGCCACTTTTAGCTTAGCGGTGGTGACGTGAAGTCATGTGACCGTGCTGTAGTTCCTTTATAGAGCAACATTAGCCACCTTTAGCTTAGCGGTGGAGACGTGAAGTCATGTGACCGTGCTGTAGTTCCTTTATAGCCCAACATTAGCCACCTTTAGCTTAGCGGTGGAGACGTGAAGTCATGTGACCGTGCTGTAGTTCCTTTATAACCCAACATTAGCCTCCTTTAGCTTAGCGGTGGTGACGTGAAGTCATGTGACCGTGCTGTAGTTCCTTTATAGCCCAACATTAGCCGCCTTTAGCTTAGCGGTGGTTACGTGAAGTGATGTGACCGTGCTGTAGTTCCTTTATAGCTTAACGTTAGCTTTTTACTTCAGAAATCATTAAGTGGTGTTAATATGTGGAGATTATCCTGCTGAACTAAACGTGTAAAAATCATGAACGTTTGTTTGCTTCTGCCATAATCCAAAATCACATGGAGAAATCCCATTGGACCAGAGAGTTCGACATTCCTGCAGGACTCTGTTATCGGGGGCATTTAGAGGACAACGCTACGGGGTGGGACGATATATAGGATGGGGTCGGGGCCACATGTTAGAGGGGGCGGGGTTTCACGTTGGGTGGGGGCGGGGCTTACATCACTGTCCTTCCACAGGCCAGGGATGCAGAAGGAATCCAGGAGATCACTGCCACACAGGAGCAAGATGCGTAACTCTACAGACGACAAACAGGCGGGAGGAAAGAGACACACACCTCAGTAAACAAACACATGTTTACTCAGTAAACAACATGTTTACCAGATGGAAACAAACCAGAAGGAGCTCAGACAGGAAGTCACCACACTGAGGGTTCACTTCCTGAAGAGACGACTCACCGATCTCCTCGTATCTCATCACCGTCCCCAGGTTAGCGTTTTCATCTGAGACACGAGACAGAAACGTGAATCAGCGAATCCTCAGAGTGCAAACATGTATATGGGATGAAGCTCAACATCGGGAGGCGTTTGTCGTTGTTCAAACCCAGTTTAGATTTAACCGCAACCACTTACACATTAACGTAGGTCTGCAGGATCCCTCCTCTGTTGGTTTCTTCCAATTTCTACCCATTAACTGGGGGGTTCTTCCATTAACTGGGGGGTTCTTCCATTAACTGGGGCTTTCTCCCATTAACTGGGGGTTTCTTCCATTAACTGGGGGTTTCTTCCATTAACTGGGGGGTTCTTCCATTAACTGGGGGTTCCTCCCATTAACTGGGGGTTTCTTCCATTAACTGGGGGTTTCTTCCATTAACTGGGGGTTTCTCTCATTAACTGGGGGGTTCTCTCATTAACTGGGGGGTTTCGTCCATTAACTGGGGGTTCTCTCATTAACTGGGGGTTTCTTCCATTAACTGGGGGGTTTCTTCCATCAACTGGGGGTTTCTTCCATTAACTGGGGGGTTTCTTCCATTAACTGGGGGTTTCTCCCATTAACTGGGGGGTTTCTTCCATTAACTGGTGGGTTTCTTCCATTAACTGGGGGTTTCTTCCATTAACTGGGGGATTTCTTCCATTAACTGGGGGTTTCTCTCATTAACTGGGGGATTTCTTCCATTAACTGGGGGTTTCTCTCATTAACTGGGGGATTTCTTCCATTAACTGGGGGTTTCTTCCATTAACTGGTGGGTTTCTTCCATTAACTGGGGGTTTCTTCCATTAACTGGGGGTTTCTCCATTAACTGGGGGTTTCTCTCATTAACTGGGGGTTTCTCTCATTAACTGGTTTTTTTTTCTTCCATTAACTGGGTGGTTTCTTCCATTAACTGGGGGTTTCTCCATTAACTGGGAGGTTTCTTCCATTAACTGGGGGGTTTCTTCCATTAACTGGGGGTTCTTCCATTATCTGGGAGGTTTCTTCCATTAACTGGGGGGTTTCTTCCATTAACTGGGTTTTTCTTCCATTAACTGGGGGTTTCTCTCATTAACTGGGGGTTTCTCTCATTAACTGGGGGTTCTTCCATTAACTGGGGGTTCCTCCCATTAACTGGGGGTTTCTCTCATTAACTGGGGGTTTCTCTCATTAACTGGGGGGTTCTCTCATTAACTGGGGGTTCTCTCATTAACTGGGGGTTTCTCTCATTAACTGGGGGTTTCTCTCATTAACTGGGGGGTTCTCTCATTAACTGGGGGGTTTCTCTCATTAACTGGGGGTTCTCTCATTAACTGGGGGTTTCTTCCATTAACTGGGGGGTTTCTTCCATCAACTGGGGGTTTCTTCCATTAACTGGGGGGTTCTCTCATTAACTGGGGGTTTCTTCCATTAACTGGGGGTTTCTTCCATTAACTGGGGGTTTCTCTCATTAACTGGGGGGTTTCTTCCATTAACTGGGGGGTTTCTTCCATTAACTGGTGGGTTTCTTCCATTAACTGGGGGTTTCTTCCATTAACTGGGGGATTTCTTCCATTAACTGGGGGTTTCTCTCATTAACTGGGGGTTTCTCTCATTAACTGGGGGTTTCTTCCATTAACTGGTGGTTTCTTCCATTAACTGGGGGGTTTCTTCCATTAACTGGGAGGTTTTCTTCATTAACTGGGGGTTTCTCTCATTAACTGGGGGTTTCTTCCATTAACTGGGAGGTTTCTTCCATTAACTGGGGGGTTTCTTCATTAACTGGGAGGTTTCTTCCATTAACTGGGGGGTTTCTTCCATTAACTGGGGGTTTCTTCCATTAACTGGGGGATTTCTTCCATTAACTGGGGGTTTCTCTCATTAACTGGGTTTTTTTTTCATTAACTGGGGCGTTTCTTCCATTAACTGGGGGTTTCTCATTAACTGGGAGGTTTCTTCCATTAACTGGGGGGTTCCTCCATTAACTGGGAGGTTTTCTTCATTAACTGGGGGTTTCTTCCATTAACTGGGAGTTTCTTCCATTAACTGGGGGTTTTCTCCATTAACTGGGGGTTTCTTCCATTAACTGGGGGTTCTTCCATTAACTGGGAGGTTTCTTCCATTAACTGGGGGGTTTCTTCCATTAACTGGGGGGTTTCTCTCATTAAATGGGGGTTTCTTCCATTAACTGGGGGATTTCTTCCATTAACTGGGGGTTTCTCTCATTAACTGGGGGTTTCTCTCATTAACTGGGGGGTTTCTTCCATTAACTGGGGGGTTTCTTCCATTAACTGGGGGTTTCTCCATTAACTGGGAGGTTTCTTCCATTAACTGGGGGGTTTCTTCCATTAACTGGGGGTTTCTCTCATTAACTGGGGGTTTCTCTCATTAACTGGGGGGTTTCTTCCATTAACTGGGGGGTTTCTTCCATCAACTGGGGGTTTCTCTCATTAACTGGGGGTTTCTCTTTAACTGGGGGTTTCTTCCATTAACTGGGGGGTTTCTCCATTAACTGGGGGTTTCTTCCATTAACTGGGGGTTTCTTCCATTAACTGGGGGTTCTTCCATTAACTGGGAGGTTTCTTCCATTAACTGGGGGGTTTCTCTCATTAACTGGGGGTTTCTTTCATTAACTGGGGGATTTCTCTCATTAACTGGGGGTTTCTCTCATTAACTGGGGGTTTCTCTCATTAACTGGGGGGTTTATTCCATTAACTTGGGGTTTCTTCCATTAACTGGGGGTTTCTCTCATTAACTGAGGGGTTTCTTCCATTAACTGGGGGGTTTCTTCCATCAACTGGGGGTTTCTCTCATTAACTGGGGGTTTCTCTTTAACTGGGGGTTTCTCTCATTAACTGGGGGGTTTCTCATTAACTGGGGGGTTTCTCTCATTAACTGGGGGTTTCTCTCATTAACTGGGAGGTTTCTCATTAACTGGGGGGTTTCTCTCATTAACTGGGGGGTTTCTCTCATTAACTGGGGGTTTCTCCATTAACTGGGAGGTTTCTTCCATTAACTGGGGGGTTTCTTCCATTAACTGGGGGGTTTCTCTCATTAACTGGGAGGTTTCTTCCATTAACTGGGAGGTTTCTTCCATTAACTGGGGGTTTCTCTCATTAACTGGGGGGTTTCTCCATTAACTGGGGGGGTTCTTCCATTAACTGGGGGGTTCTTCCATTAACTGGGGGGTTTCTCCATTAACTGGGGGGGTTCTTCCATTAACTGGGGGGTTTCTTTGGGACTTTTTCCAGACTGTTAAGCCCCCTGATATGTAAATTTGTGATATTGGGCTATATAACACATAAAGTACTGTACATAAAATATACACTGTTTTCTCAATAACCTTTTACCGGCACACATACATGTAAATATATTGAATATGTTCATCAGATTCATGAGCTCTGCATAACTGTGATCGTCTTCCATGAGTAATACACGCTGCTCTTAGAAAGATGCTGTATGAAGCGACTGTAGCTCAGATTCAGGATGAGAACGCGGTGTTGATGTTTCGTGGAAGTGGGCGTGGTTAAATCTGAACGGGGTTGGAGAAAGGACGGATGCTGATGAGATGTTAAACTCAAACTGGTCGGTGAGATGTTTCTGACTTACCGATGAAGGTGAAGCGGTCGATGTGAGGGCGAACGCAGCAGATCTTCCCCAGGTTCTCACTCACCTTCCCCCACAGTTTGACTGAGACAGAGACAAGTTCAGACTCTCATTACTATTTTTAGGCCTATATTATAATATATAATCCTCATCCCCCAGATCCTTGTAGCCCCCCCCCCCCTCTCTTCCAGCTGTTACTAAGGACATGTCTCTGAAGTGTCCTGCTCCAAACCCCAATCAGGTCCTTGTAGCCCCCCCCCCCCCCTCTCTTCCAGCTGTTACTAAGGACATGTCTCTGAAGTGTCCTGCTCCAAACCCCAATCAGATCCTTGTAGCCCCCCCCCCCCCCTCTCTTCCAGCTGTTACTAAGGACATGTCTCTGAAGTGTCCTGCTCCAAACCCGAAACAGATCCTTGTAGCCCCCCCCCCCCCCCTCTCTTCCAGCTGTTACTAAGGACATGTCTCTGAAGTGTCCTGCTCCAAACCCCAATCAGATCCTTGTAGCCCCCCCCTCTCTTCCAGCTGTTACTAAGGACATGACTCTGAAGTGTCCTGCTCCAAACCCCAGACAGGTCCTTGTAGCCCCCCCCCTCTCTTCCAGCTGTTAATAAGGACATGTCTCTGAAGTGTCCTGCTCCAAACCCCAATCAGATCCTTGTAGCCCCCCCCTCTCTTCCAGCTGTTACTAAGGACATGTCTCTGAAGTGTCCTGCTCCAAACCCCAAACAGATCCTTGTAGCCCCCCCCTCTCTTCCAGCTGTTACTAAGGACATGTCTCTGAAGTGTCCTGCTCCAAACCCCAAACAGATCCTTGTAGTCCCCCCCTCTCTTCCAGCTGTTACTAAGGACATGTCTCTGAAGTGTCCTGCTCCAAACCCCAATCAGATCCTTGTAGCCCCCCCCTCTCTCTTCCAGCTGTTACTAAGGACATGTCTCTGAAGTATCCTGCTCCAAACCCCAATCAGATCCTTGTAGCCCCCCCCCCCTCTCTTCCAGCTGTTACTAAGGATATGTCTCTGATGTGTCCTGCTCCAAACCCCAATCAGATCCTTGTAGCCCCACCCCCTCTCTTCCAGCTGTTACTAAGGACATGTCTCTGATGTGTGCTGCTCCAAACCCCAATCAGGTCCTTGCAGCCCCCCCCCCCCTCTTCCAGCTGTTACTAAGGACATGTCTCTGAAGTGTCCTGCTCCAAACCCCAAACAGATCCTTGTAGCCCCCCCCCCCCCTCTCTTCCAGCTGTTACTAAGGACATGTCTCTGAAGTGTCCTGCTCCAAACCCCAAACAGATCCTTGTAGCCCCCCCCCCCCCCCCTCTCCTCCAGCTGTTACTAAGGACATGTCTCTGATGTGTCCTGCTCCAAACCCCAATCAGGTCCTTGTAGCCCCCCCCTCCTCTCCTCCAGCTGTTACTAAGGACATGTCTCTGAAGTGTCCTGCTCCAAACCCCAATCAGGTCCTTGTAGCCCCCCCCCCCCTCTCTTCCAGCTGTTCCTAAAGAGCTGACTCTGGGTCAGTAGCTTCAGAGAGAGAGTAGATCTCATCAGGAGAACTCTCCCAGCAGAAACTCAGCTAAATGCTGCCGTGATGAAACTCCACATCATGTTCCAAACCACATCAAGGATTCTCTCTGAAACAGGATGGAGCTCAAACTCTTTCTCTCTCTCAGGTTTACCACAAGGTGACTTCCTTTTGATTTCCTGCTTCTTCACACACTCTCTCTCCAGTACAGGTTAGCTCTGAGTGTTAGCATGCTAATGTAAACACAGACCATATTACTTCCAGAACACTCACTGGCTGTGGGCTTGTTGTTCATGTTGTTCTGGTTCTGGTAGATAGGGGGCGGAGTCTGGTTCTGAGGCTGGCCAATCACAGGAGTCGAGGACGGCGTGTTGACGTTGGACAGGATGCAGCCGGTGACTCTCTGAGGAACCAGAGATCATCAGGATCAAAACAAACACAGAAAGACACTTAAAGGTGGGTAGGTCATTTCAGAGAAACCAGCTCGAGTGCTAGAATTTGAAAATACACAACCGCAAAAAATCTGCCACTTCCTTACAGAGCCCCTCCTGACAGGCAGGTAGGCCATCCAGTTACTTTAGCCGGCTCAGATGATTGGTCGTGCTTTCTACAGCACCACGGCTTCCACAGATGACTTTTTTTATGGATTTGTTGTCAAAGCACTTCAGATATTCATTGCTATCGGCATGTTAAGAGCATTCCATGGAATATAAAAACAAGTGTATCTCGAGCCGGTTTCTCAAACTTACCTACCCCACCTTTAAGGTACGTTCACATCGGAGACGAAGCGAGTTGTTGGCGTGGACGATCACCCGAAAGAGAACAGAGCGAATGACGCGGAAACACTTAAAGTTAAATGTTTTCAACTCGAGCGATAAATTAGCATGACGCTGTCTCTGAAAGCCAATCACAGCTAATTAGTTGTTAGCCATTAGCTGTTAGCCGTTAGCACGCAGAGCTCACAGCTCCTCATATCTGTACAAACCACAGACTGTCTGTGGAGAACACACTCTTCACTTCTGTAGGACGTTACAGTGAGTGCGGAGCTTCAAGTGTTTTGCTGCCATCTTGTGGACACACTCTCCAAAGCATTAGTTCATGGCAGGGGCGGATCTACGGGGGGCAAGGGGGGGCAGCTACGGCCCTGCATTAAACTGCGGAGCGGCGTTCACACAGACCGCGGCTCACACAGACCGCGGCTCACACCGCTGCAGAGAGGGAGCGAGCTGTCCCAGCACCTATGGATCAGCTTCCCCTGGGAGCATTTCCCTTTCCACTAGTTTTGTTTTTACTAAGGACGAGAGCTTGAAACTAAATATGAATAAAATGCTGCCGTTTGAATCGATAGCATTTAACAGACGGGTGCTGTTTGGGGCGTTACGTTACAAAATACTACACAGACAGCGTTAGCTGGGAGATCGATCACTTTGCTAAACTACGCTGTAGCCTACTATTAAATCCACGTAAACTACACATCACAGCAATGAGGCCAGATCAATGAAACCAGGATACATCCTTTACCGTAAAAACTGGATCCAAACACAGCTGCCTGTGTGCGCTTGATCAATACTTTCTGATGTTATATGATATGCTACATATTAGCTAGGCTACATGGCCCTAACGCGTAAAGTTATACAAGCATTTGTACCAGTGCTTTTCACAAGTAGACTCTTGCAGGCCAGAGTATAGGAGTGATTCAACAACAACACAAAGACATATCTGAGTAGAGATCAGGACGAACAGAAAGAGGAAAAGGAAAAGAGAGTTCACTGAAGAGACCAGGAGGGTCAGAGCAGGAGGAAGCTAGGAGGAGATGAAGAGACCAGGAGGGTCAGAGCAGGAGGAAGAGGAGGAGATGAAGACATTAGTGAAGAAGAAGAAATATATGTGAGGAATAAAGATGAAGTGTCAGAAAGAGGGCCAGAGGCAGGGATCAGGAGGCAGAGGAGACTCCAGCTGGACCACATGGTATGTTCTTATTCTTCTTACATATTCCATTACAGCAGCTCAATCTAGCAGCTCTTAGTATTGACAATTATTGATTGAAATGTGTTGCTGCACACGTCACCTGTAGCTCTCTGAAGAGATGGTGGTGATGTCATTTGTGTACTTAATTATAATTAAGTACTTACAGTATGCAGAATTAGAGTATTCTCTGAATTGGGTGCCTTTTGGGTCTTTATATCTTTGAAAAATTAAACCAAAATGTTTGGTCATAACATCTGGTAGTGGACTACTTACATTTTCCACCTCAGGCACAAAATATAAATAATTACTTGGAATTTCCTTGAAAAAATGTAACAGGGTTGAAGTTTTTGACAAAAACTAGCCATGAGACCTTGTTTAGCTAAGATATGGCACCACATGGAAGTCAAGGACATTACAACATTGTAATATTTTGCAAAACTATTGTTTATTTTTGTAATA
Source organism: Gymnodraco acuticeps (assembly GCF_902827175.1). Lineage (NCBI taxonomy): Eukaryota > Metazoa > Chordata > Actinopteri > Perciformes > Bathydraconidae > Gymnodraco > Gymnodraco acuticeps. The sequence continues at coordinate 12,971 of NW_022989782.1, forward strand.
AACAATTATTTACTATTATTAATTCATATAACAGAGTTGAAATGTTGAGCTTGTCAATCTTAATCTGAAAATACAAAAACTGAAATATAGGTAAGAGAAGAAACACTTTTGTGATGTAATTCCCTGAATGCAGATCACACATGGACTGATCCACACATGGACTGATCCACACATGGACTGATCCACACATGGACTGATCCACACACGGACTGATCCACACACGGACTGATCCACACATGGACTGATCCACACATGGACTGATCCACACACGGACTGATCCACACACGGACTGATCCACACACGGACTGATCCACACACGGACTGATCCACACACGGACTGATCCACACACGGACTGATCCACACACGGACTGATCCACACACGGACTGATCCACACACGGACTGATCCACACACGGACTGATCCACACACGGACTGATCCACACACGGACTGATCCACACACGGACTGATCCACACACGGACTGATCCACACATGGACTGATCCACACACGGACTGATCCACACATGGACTGATCCACACACGGACTGATCCACACACGGACTGATCCACACACGGACTGATCCACACATGGACTGATCCATTATTTTAATAGGAGGGTAAATGGTTTGGCGTGACGGGGTTGAAACAAACTGAGGGACAATATTGCAATTTCATAGATAATTCAAGTATTTTTTCAGAATTTATTTTTGATCAGTTAAAGTTGACAAGCATATGATTATATTAGCAGCAACATTTTGGGATAATTGGCCATTTTGATTTGTTTAATATTAATTTAATATGTAATAATGCTTAGTGAGGACATACAAATATGTCTGTCTAATACTAAGACAACCAATTTTTTTTAAACAAAATATATATTTAATTTGACATTGTAATGCAAAACAACCTGTTCCATTAATTAATTGCTTTAAAATACATTTTGTAGTTTCCTTTCATTTAAAATGGTTGAGGTAAGCTTGGGGGACTCAAAGGGCACCCGATTGTTTGTCTGAACACCTTGTTTCTCTTGTGCATTAAGAACACTTGTGTTAGGGCATGAATTAACAATAAATAGGTTATATACAGTATCAAATACCACGTACTGTCCGCCCTCCCATGCCACCCTGGCATGACCTCTTGCCCCCCCTTTGCCCCCCCATGTCAAATGTTCTAGAACCGCCACTGGTTCATGGTATTTACAAACCGGTCCAATATGTAGTTATTTCTACAAATGTATCAATTTGATACGTGTAGTACAATTTAATCATAAAAATATGTTCATTTCGTTGTTGGTATCGTGCCTTGTTTGAGTGACGTGAGTTAAAACCATAGACTGTATATAGGTTAAAACCCATGATGCCGAGGTCGAGCGATGAGAATCCTCCGGTGTGAACGCACCATAGAAGACCTCTCCACTGCTGCAGTCATTAAATCCCTGATATATATGTATATATATATATATATATATATATATATATATATATATATATATGTGTGTGTTTATAAAACGGACAAGTCAAATCAAGCAATCTGATTGGTTCTTAGCCGTGATATACTGAGCGTATACCACGGGTAGAATTGGAAATTACTTTTCACAACAAGTCAGTATCCCTCCGCGTCTGAGTACAACAGTATACCGTTGGGCTGAAAAGCAAACTGCATGCAGTTTGCTTTTCAGACTGGAACAAGAAAGCAGCGGAGAAGTAACGGGGCAGAAACCCTCCTTTTTACGCAGCGGTCCAGACATAGACATCAGACGGCAAAACACAGGCCTATTCAGTGTGCAGTTCCTTTGGCATTAGGGCAGGATATCTAGATACTTTCCAAGGTCTGACACAATGAATTGTGCTACTTTTAAAGCAAGCAACGATGTTTTCAAATCTGTAATCAAAGAGGTCCGCAAAAACACTATCGACCAATCAGATTGCTTGATTTGACTTGTCAGTTTTATATATTTCCATTTCTTCCATTACGAAACAAACTTACAAAGCATAAGATGGAAACATTTAAGATTAACTTCGACCTCCGGGGGGGTCTCACTATGGAGGAGTGGATTGAGCAGTGCCTATCTCCAGAAAGAAAAAAAAGCACCTAAACGACGACATGCAGAGCTACGTGAAGAGCAGACCAACTGGAGAAGTGCCACCATTCAAAAGCTTTCTGATGCGGGTCTTGAACCAAAGCAGATACATGATGAGCGTTAGTGGCCACAGGTGCGAAAGCTCTCTCCAGAGCTGCTGGAAGCTGAATCTCGGGGACCGGAGAAAGTGGAGCAATATTCTGACCACGCCAAGCATCAGCCTAGAACAACCTCAACCTATCCAAGTGACCTCGTAAGCCATGCTGCTGATGCTGGACAGGTTTCAGTGGCTGCACAATAAACGGCAACATACACATGAATGTGAATAAAGAGCCAGATAATGGATCAACGCTCTCTGTCTAATATGTTCGCCAGCTGTTAGAGTTGTTGCATAGCAACCACCTCGCACTATGTTTCGTGCAGAAGGCAACGGAGGGACTATTTTATTTTGAACATCATTATTTACTAATAAAAACTATTTAAATTAGAGTGTGTATTTTTCTTTCATACTGCCACGCCCCTTAGCTGTGATATAATGAGCATATACCACAGCCTGTCGTGAGCTATTGCTTAAATATATATATATATATATAATGTATGTTCCTGTACCTTCATGAGGTCTCGGTGATGCTCCAGCACGCTGCAGGTGGTCTGCCAGGTGTCCTGGTAACACTCCCAGGGGTCCACCCTGCAACAAACACACAACACTGCATTAAAGTCACAGCTACACAACTATCAATAAATATCTATTATATTTCAGAAACCATTAAAATGCCATTTTGTTTATTTCTTAGACTCTTCTTATTCTGAGTTCTTCATGTTTTTAGGTTTTTACAGACTTTGATGTGAATGACTCTCAGTGAGGATGCCGCATGGGCATTTACTGTATATATATATATATATATATATATATATATGATATAATATATGTATAGTATGAGCAGAGTAAAGGTATATTCTCACCTGATCCAATCAGAGGACTGCACGGCCAGCTGACACATGGTGAGACGATGTCTGCTGGGCACTAAACCCTACACACACACACACACACACACACACACACACACACACACACACACACACACACACACACACACACACACACAGACACAGACACACACACAGACACACATACACACACAGACACACACAGACACACACACACAGACAGACACACATACACACACACAGACACACACACACACACACACACACACACACACACACAGACACACACACACACACACACACACACACAGACACACACACAGACACACATACACACACAGACACACACAGACACACACACAGACAGACACACACACACACACACACACACACACACACACACAGACACACATACACACACAGACACGCACACAGACAGACACACATACACACACACAGACACACACATACACACACACACACACACACACACACAGACACACAGAAATAAAAGCATAAGTGGATTAAGTAAAAAATATGTAAATTAAGATAAAATCTAATATTCATCATAAAAACTCAAATGTTCTTTAAGATTATAAAACATGAATGTAATGTTTGAAGGCCTCTGTATTATCCACACATATGTATGTTTGGTTTGTGATTTCATTGTAAACTACAGAAGGCTTACTCAGAATATTGTATTGTGTGTGTGTCTGTCTGTGTGTCTGTCTGTGTGTGTGTGTGTGTGTGTGTGTGTGTGTGTGTGTGTGTGTGTGTGTGTGTGTGTGTGTGTCTGTGTGTGTGTGTGTGTGTGTGTGTGTTGTGTGTGTGTGTGTGTGTGTGTGTGTGTGTGTGTGTGTGTGTGTGTGTGTGTGTGTGTGTGTGTGTGTGTGTGTGTGTGTGTGTGTGTGTGTGTGTGTGTGTGTGTGTGTGTGTGTGTGTGTAGACTCTTTAACGAGGTCAGATCTGCGTCACGCTGCACACACACTCCTGATGCAGCATTTATTATTCATGGAGCGTCTCAGAGAAAGTAGGACAGCTTCATTAAAACACAGAAGTCTGCTGCTGGGCTTATTATATTATATTATATCATATTATATTATTATCTGGGACTGAACATGAGAAACACTTCATGCTGCTCACGTTAAATATTACACTGATGCTCAGAAAATAAGACTTTATTTAGAGCACGGACATTGTGGGTAAATTATATTCATCATAAAAAACTCAAATATTCTTTAAGATAACAACATGAATATAAGAGAAAGAAAAAGTGACTTAAAGGGGAACTAAACTTGAGTTGTATTATACATTTATTTAAAACAAAAAGCCTATTCTCTGAGATGAATACACTACATTAATAAAAAAATTAAATCATAAATGGACAAAAAGCTTGTAATATCATCTGGTCTTAGAAAATCGTACGTTTAAAAAATAAAATCAATAATCTTTCAAAGGAATCTTTCTGGCGTTATTATAGAGACGTACATTAACGAGAAAAGATTATACTCCCTAAAAAGTAAAATGGTAAATTTACAAGGAGAAAAATGAGTTAATAAATGAGATTTTATATTTATAACTATATGAGAGATAAACAAATATATCCTGAGATTTATAAAAATAAATCAAATTTAAAAATCACAACAAAATCTTGATCACACACAAATAAAAATCTAAAGGCCCGGACACACCGAGCCGGTTTAGTCCGGCGATAGAGGTCTGGCCGTCGATGAGCGTCCGGTCGCCCTACTCAGACACCTTCCGCTGTCAGCCAAGGAAATCACTCTGATTGGCTGTTCAGCTAGCGAATCAGTTCATGAGAAGCGAAACGGAAGTGAAGAAGGCACACACAGACGGCTATTCTTTTTCTTTTTCCAGTCCCGCACTAAACATGTTTTAGATTATTAGTCGTTATGTGAAACCGTCTGATGGACGAGAGGGAAAATGGAACGCACGCTATTTGTTGTTTGCATATATCACGCCGTCTGTCTTCCGGTTGCCTCTTTTGAATGAAGAATACACACTCCCGCCGCCTGCTGGTAAGGAGAGGTATTGCCACTCACGCATGCGCAGTGCGTACGTGCTACTTGGCCGTCGGCTGAAGTCGGTGTGTTCCGGAGCGACTGTTGGCCACGACGCAGAGACGTGAGGCGACGCAACAGTCGGGTCCGTCGGGACGTGTTCGTTGGTGTCAGCTTGGTTTCTCAGGGTCTTTACATTTCTGAGAGAAATCCTGGATATTCTCCGGGTTTATAATATTATAATTTTACATTAATAAAAAGATAAAGACAAATATTATTTGTGTAACCTTGTAACTTCGTCACTGTGGACTGACGGCTTCGGGCCTTGTACTATTGCACATGTGGTTTTATTTGAAAAGTGTTTCCCCTTGTCTGTTACTTCCTGATTGTGTTCACCTGGTCCTGTGTTTGCTCCTCCCCCCCCCCCCCCCACCTGTGTCTAATTGCTGATCAGTGTGTGGGTATTTAGGCTCTGTTGTCTGATTGGCTGGTAGTGTGTGAGAGATCCTGGTGACTGTGTTCACGTGGACAGCAGATTGAGGCTGTGTCATATGTTCATGATGTAATAAATGCCCACACCGTTCTGTAGTGATGGCAAAATGAAGCTTTGAATGAAGCGTCGAACCACTTGGACAATTGTGTCGGAAATAGGTTCATTTCTCGAAGCTTCAGTTACAGCGACCTCTCCTGGCGAAGTGCAAGGCTGCAGTGGGTTTAACGTATCTTTGCCTTGAAAACTATTCGATGCACACACACACACTTAACACTGAATATCATGTTCTATTTGCAATTAAAGATTGATAATTGTGTGTATTGGGTTATTGAGAAGAGACTAGAGAGTGTTAGACATGTTTTTGGGCCTTTTATCAGTTATTAAAGTTGAAAAGCAATGATTAAAATACGTCCATTCCGGGATTTGAACCAGCGGAGGACATCGCTGCGCGGAGGACATCGCCGCATTCGGGCCGCCGGCTGTACCCACTGGGTACATCTATCTATTCCTTGAAATATTGAACTGTTTTTATATTACTGATAATTGTCTTTTTGTTCACAACTTCTCCACATTTCGAAGTGTTTCCCAGAACGACCTATCTTACTTCCTGGCTTGCTCTATAATGATATCAAATGCAATACCAACAACAACTCAACAGCAACAACGCAAAGTACGACAACAACCCACACATTGTGCATTGTTTAGAGCGGTCATAAAGTGTTGAAGCACTCAAGTTTGAAACTGTTTCAACCTGTCACCTGTCAGAATCGAGACGAGGCAGTGCATTGAATCGCGTGAATGGACCGTGAACCAGTCAAGTGATTCATTCAGGAAATGAAGCAGTTGCTGCTTCGGACGTCACATGTCACGTGATTTGAAGCAAGCTTCGAAGCACTGCTTCTATGGAATAGGAAGTCCAGGGTTGAAGCTCCGTTCGAAGCTTCAGTGTCAAACTGCCATCACTAGCGTTCTGCCTCCTTGCTTGGTCTGGGCCGCTCAACGGTCAGCTTCACAAACCTCAATAGGCGCTTTCACACCAAGTACGTTTCCCAGGAATTTCAGAACATTTCAAATGAGAAGAAAGTGACATTTGGAGAATAAATGTAATATTTCCTGAAAGTAAATCTACAGGAAAATATAGAAAAAAAAAAAAAAATATTCTTTTGTAAACTTTTTAAACTGAGAAAAACCGAATCATTCTAAATAATAAAAATAAGCTGTCAGAGAGAAATCTTAAATATTCTCTGACATAAAATGTGTTTTTTTTTTTACTCGTCTTCATTAAATAATAGTAGTTGTATTCTCAGGACTCACCGGCTTCCCGTAGGAGTCGTGCACCGGCGAAATGATTCCTCCAATCACGATGAAGTGTCCGGATTTGTGCAGATACTCTCGAGCTTTCTCTGCAGACACACAACATGTCAGGGTTACAATGTGACTCATGAGGAGAACTGGAAGACCCAACACAGCTACAGGTCCTGAACTGAACTCCTCCGTCTCACCGCTGATCAGGAGGATTCACCTTTTCTCACACTTTTCTCACATTTAAAGACAAAGAAACATATTTTTTTGAATCAAGAAAGTAATCAACAAAATAATTGGCTTTGACAATAATCAGGGGTTAGCATCTGCGGGTCGTGAAGGTAAGATAAGACTTTATTCATCTCAAAGGAAATGGCCAGAGCTACAAAAAGACAACAAACACAGCAGCAGGATAATCAAACAGAGCAGAAAGAAGAGCAGCATAACTGCAGGAAACACAGACGGTCACATCATTAAGTAAATGTATTCTTTTTATTCTATTCCATTTCTATGTAAATAATGTTATATTTTATTATTTTTCTAGTTCTCTGTGTTTTTTCACATTTGTTTTACTTTGATGTATGCATACGACTCCAAGTGAGATTCCTGGTGCGTGTCGACCCCCTGGTGATAAACCTGGTTCTGTCTCTGAATGCTAACAGTATTTAGTGCAAAGGAAACGTAGAGGCAGATAAGAAATGGCACGTTATTAATAACGATGATATTGCACATGTTATAGCAGAGTGTGTAATGATGAACGGTATTGATTGGTAGCAGTTCCAGAAGAGAGCCCCATGACTTACAGACTCTCCTTGCACTATTTCTTTTTTTAAAACTTTGTTTATTGGGGTTTTCCAACAGCATCCAGTTATTCTATCAGAGCACGTCTCGAAAGTAGGTTAACAAATATTCACCTTATAGATAAATAGGTAGAGTAACAATAGCCACTTTCACACCAAGTACTTTAGTACTTAGTACTTAGTACTTAGTACTTAGTGCCCCATGAACTAAGTACAGATCGCGTTCACACCGGAAAAAGTCCCTGAGGGAGGATTAGGCCGCTGACGTCACTTCTTCTTCTTCTGCTTTGGGTTTACTGGCAGGCCGCAAACCACTTCACACGTATACTGCCACCCGGAGGCCCCGGCCGGAAGTCCCCGGAGTTGGGGACTGGCTTCAGTAGAAGAAGTATTTCAGTCTGTGGCTATAAGGTTTTATTCTCTCGTGTTTCTCATTTGGTTTTTCTTCCTATCGTAGCCCCGCCTCTCCCCACCTCTGCTGCTCACCCCGCGTCACCCTCGTCAGTGCTGATGCGTTTCGTCAACAACAACAACAACAACCACGGCGGATCACAGGGTTGCGTTCGTGCTCCAGACGCTACTGACCGTGCTACAGATGTTAGTGCAACATCTACAGCTCCTCGACCGCTACCATCAGCAACAAGTGGACCTGGAGAACTACATTAACTACATGTTGCTAAATCCACCGCGGAGAATAACCAGAAGGGCAACCATGGAAACCAGGCAACCATGGCAACCATGCTCGGGAGTCTTATTCACTGCTTTTGGTGTTTTTTGTGGCGCCACTTACAGGCCCTGCATATGTACTACAGCGTCTCCAGCGGGTCGAGCGGTCTCGTGTGGACGGAAGACTTTTTTGATATCGACTACTATCGTTTTCGTCTCCGTGTGGCCGGGGCCTAAATCAGCTCTCTGATCATGTTCAGTGCTGGTTGTGTATTGTAAGCTCTGTCTGTTTATTATAGGGTCAATATGAATCAAATGTCAGGAGGTTTAAAGTGTAAAAACATATAATAAATGTTTAATTTTCTTTAGTTTTCAGTTTTAAAGTTTAAATTCCCACAGGCGGGTAATGCAGGCAAACACCTGAGATGTAGAGATAGTAATACAGATAATACTGTAAAACTAAAGAAAACTGTAATAAATATAATATAACCAAATTCAATAACAAATAAATACAATATATAGTGAACATGTAAATATTAAATATCCAAGTAAAAGATCATTCATTAAATAAATGTAAAATACAAACAGAAAAGCAAACAGTAAAGCATAGAGGATATAAACAATACTTATTGTTCTGAGACATTGTATATTTTTTAGCAGTTGAGTTGCAACGATATGCCATTAATGAGTATATAATAATAATAATACATCATGAAGTATAGGAGCTCTGTTTTGGTTGCAACCATCGCACAAACTCTGAATATACACGTGTTTCCCCCGCAGTTTCACTTTCCCTCATGAAGGCTGACTCATTATCAAATCCCGCGGGAGCTCCATGTCTCCCCGCGGGCTCTCATCGTGTTTCTACCCGGGATTTGGAGCCTTGTTTTCGGCGCTGCGCCACACGCCGCCCGAGGCCTTCCGGAGCCTCAAACCGGGACATTTCCACCTTGTTATCCTCCTTAAAGCAGCTTCACGTTGATATAGACCGGGTTACATTATAATATTAGCGTTTGTATCCTGTTCTCTGTTTGTTGTGGTTACATTATCCCGTTGTGTGGAGCCGTCGCCCATTTCAGCACCATGTCGCTGGACAGCTCCGACACAACTCCTTCATTTCCTCGTGGATTTTATTGAAATGTAGATAATTTTATGGAGGTTTTAGGTAATGGACATCTTGTATAAACACCCCCCCCCCCCCCCCCTCCCCTTATTGTTTCTGGTGATGTATAAACACACACACACACACACGCACAGATGCTCACCAAACATATGGATGTGTCCCTTGGTGATGGGGTTGAAGCTGCCGCAGGACAGCAGGATGACGTGGGTTTTGTTGTTTTCTGTCATTTTGTCTCCTCGTCTTCTTCTTCTCTTCCTCTGGTGCGAGTTCCCGTGTGTCCCGGTAAAGTCCCGGTCCCGGTCCTGCTCTCGGTGTTACCGAGGTTTCGTTGGTTGCAGAGAGAGAGAGAGAGAGAGAGAGAGAGAGAGAGAGAGAGAGAGAGAGAGAGAGAGAGAGAGAGAGAGAGAGAGAGAGAGAGAGAGAGAGAGAGAGAGAGAGAGGTGTGTCGGCAGGAAGCAGTGCTAAAGACACACACACATACACGCACACAGACACAGGGATAAGACATATTTCATATTTTATATTGTGCTGTTTTAGTAGCTAAGTGTTTAAGCCCATAAATAGGGGACATTAAAGTATTATATGCAAATTAAGAAAACATACACACACACGCACACTAACGTGGAATGCAAATTGATGCCACAATTGATTGATTGATTGATGTAAATTAATGAAACTGGACCTTGATTCAAATAATTGTAATAGGATACATTTTTGTGGAGTATACATTTGAATACAAAGTAAACAATTCCAAAAATAAATATTTATTCTGAGATTAAAGTCAGAACACATTTTTCTGAAAAAGTCTGAATTCAAGGTTCAAGGCTTTTATTGGCCATATAGTTATGACAATGAAAATCTAGTTTAAAAAAAGTGAAATAGTGCAATAAGAGTCTATATACAAGTGATTGGAATATGATATATTAGATCAATAATTTCTAAGTAGCAGCCAGATGAATGTTGTGGATGTTCAAAGTTCAGGTGTTTTTAGTTAGGTTAGGAAATAGCACACCTCCCCACGTCGCCCAACGACTTAAAGAAAAAAGTCTGAATTCTGAGGAAAGTCAGTATTAAAAAAAGGACAAAGATTCTGGTAAAAAGGTCACAAATCTGAGAAAAAAATCAGAATTCTGAGAAAAAAATCAGTGAATTCTGACTTTTTTCTGAAATTCAAACCGAAAACTGAAGAAAAAAACTGAATTTGAAGAAAAACATTTTTTTTTTTACAGAACATGTCTGCAGTGCTAACATGTCAGAAATCTTAAGAAAAAGTCCGAACTTCTCAGAAAAATTATAAATTCTGAAAAGGTTAAAATTCTGCAAAAATCTTTAAAAAAGCAGAAGAAAAAAGTCACAAATCTCAGATTTTTTTATAAAAAGTCAGATGTTAAATAATCAGTCAAAAACATATCTAAAAAGTCAGGATTCTGAAAATAAAATTCCTGAGATACATGGCTTGACATGTGAATGTTTTAAGTGTTCATTACTGTGCACTGTCCCTGGTAAATAAATACATTCATTAAAGAATTAATTAAAAATCAGAACTACATTTTTTTTAAACCTTTGTTCACACCCCAAACATGTTTTTCTCATATTGCCCTAATCCTCTTCTATACAAAAACAACTAACCCCCCTATTACAATTAACATCTACCCCCCCCCCATCCTGAACCCCCCTCCCTCCCCCTCTGTGTGGGTCAGACAGGAACAAGATGGCGCCGGGAGCAGCGTTAGCTTCGGGACCAGTTGTTATCTGAAGGACCGGAGATCCGGCAGGATGAACCTCTGCGCCCAGTATCTACGGTAAGTTCTCCTCTGGTCCTCTTCCGGTTCTCCTCCGGTCCTCCTGCCGGTCCCGGTGCGGTCGGAACTGGACCTTTGATCCCGGATTGTTTTGTTCTGCTGCTAACGCTAAAGCTAACGGCTAACCTAGCTTTAGCTCAAACCCTCAGGAAGTGCGCCGGCCGGTGAAGCCCATATTTGGAATATCCGTAGCGGCCAAACGGTGGTACTACAGCCGTGACGTCATTCTGGCCCCAAATAGACTTCCCCCCCATTGACTTACATTGGAAGAGAGACATCTATTTTAAATTAATATTCTGTTTTATGAATATATAATATGTTTTGCTTCATTTAATTGAACTGCATTCGTCTGACTGCCAGAGAGCGGGAGATAGGTGGGGAAAATTCAACTGCGCATGCTCAGTGAGCCCACATACGGGTACTTTCTGTATCTCCAGTCGCTCTATTATTGTCTTCATGCTCCGCCTCTCTCTCTTTATACACCCATGAGCTAGCTTCAGATATCAACAAACAATCGATGCTGCAGCCCGCCATCCCTCTTCTAACCTCTAATCAAATACATGTCATGTTCATACAAGTGGGTGGCGTTTTATTCACACTAAATGTCTGCTATCTGCCGTTTTTGTTGATATAAAGACACTTTTGCCGCTTCGGAGGGACATTGTGTTGTTAGCTTTAGCTTGTCTTTCTGCGTATGATAGCTTTAGGTTAGCTGATGCTGTGACATCACATGTCATTTATAGGTGAGTTAACACCGTTTTAAGCGTATTTAGCGGTGTGTGTACGTGTCGTAAACGTGCTTTGAAACGTGGAGGGTCTGATAAGCTAGCTGACGGGTTTGTGAGGAATGTGTTGATGCTGTTTGTTTTTATTTCGTCGCATTTTGGATCCAGGGATTAGCCCGAGCCCGATGTCAACACTGAAACATGTGATGAATGATAAGAAGATATAAGATGTTACATTATTTAAAGAATGGATGTAAATGGTGGCTGTTTGTCAGGTTTATCTGGTTGCTCGGTTAGTCACCTGTGCGTTGTCACATACTCTCTCTCTCTGTGTGTGTGTGTGTGTGTGTGTGTGTGTGTGTGTGTGTGTGTGTGTGTGTGTACCTGTCTAACCTCCTCTCTGTTTACATCCGAGCAGACAGGCAGAGGCCCTGAAGGCGGACATGACAGGTAAGTTTCACAACATGTTTTTGTTTTACCTGCTGCCATCTCTGGTTCTTTCTACATGTGTTCTGCTCATTATCAGGTCATTATATTCATTATAGCAGAAGTTATATTTGAAAACTAGTGGGACACTTTATGGGTTTATATGAATGGTAATAGCACAAGAGAAAGGAAACCCCCACTGAGCTTCGTAAAGGCATTACTTCATCGCGGGAAGACAGAAATTGTGATCGCAATTACAATGTGGTATAAGTGGAAAGAGCTAAATCATAATCTCGTTGACAAAAGCGTTCATATTTCCACATCCAGCAGAGCTCAGTCTGTGTCCTCTCAGTTTGAGCTTTTTCCTACCACAAGCCTTTCATCTCACCAAAAAGTCTAACCTTTCTAAACACAAGCCGCCGTTCCAAAACTGTCCAAGCATTAGAGATTTGAATCAGGAACTGACTGATCGAAGTCAGGAGCTTTCCGATTGATCATGAGGACTTGATGCATTTTAAAAAGCAACACATCAGGCAATCACAATGATATCACACATCTCATCTATTCCTTTATTTCAGAAGCTTCAGATGACATTAACGTTTATTAAATACGTGTTTTTAGTTATAAAATACTTGCGTGCAAACGGGGATATTCCTGAGATATTCATAACCAAATACTGTCCTCTTTAAATGCTTCAGAAAGACACTTTGTTTACTGTTTAATAACGGCTTCTTCCTTTTCCATTCACACACAGGCTCCTTTAGTTTATCATTTGTGTTTATATAGTGATACGCGTGGAGCTGGAGGCTCCAAATAATGCTGCGTCCTCCTCCCGCTCTGTTGATCATATATTATCTGTTATGTACTTTTAAATTGTGCAAAACAAATGCTATGTGTGTTTTGTAAATTTGTATTTATTTTTGAATGCATGCTTCTTCATTCATATTAAGATAATCTTGGGCTCTTTTCTTGCTGTAAACAAGTGCACTTTTCCCCTGATCCTGATGCTCTGGAAGCGTTTGTTTTGTTGCTCAGCTGACCCCCTCTGATAGAGAGATACACTGAACAAAAATATAAACGCAACACTTTTGTTGTGTAGGGTTAGGGTGAGGGTGAGGGGTAGGGGTAGGGGTGAGGGGTAGGGGTAGGGTTAGGGTTAGGGGTAGGGGTGAGGGGTAGGGGGTAGGGGTGAGGGGTAGGGGTAGGGTGAGGGGTGAGGGGTAGGGGTGAGGGGTAGGGTTAGGGTGAGGGGTAGGGGTGAGGGTA
>NW_022989783.1:0-5000 GCF_902827175.1 Gymnodraco acuticeps
CACACAGAGAGGAGTGAAATATATACACATGCAACACACACACACACCGTGAAGTGTATATGGACTGGTAAAGATTTAGAAAGTCATGCACACAAACACACACTTGCTGGAACGTGTGTGTGTGTGTGTGGCAGCTTAGCGTCACTCCAACGTTGTTCCCCGGCATCACAATCACCCAGGAGCAGATGGAGGCCGGCCACGGCTTGCTCTCTTTCACACACATTCGTACACTAAACACCAAACTACCATGCATCCACACACACACACACACACACACACACACACACACACACACACACACACACACACACACACACACACACACACACACACACACACACACACACACACACACAACACACACACACACACACACACACACACACACCACACACACACACACACACACACACACACACACACACACACACACACACACACACACACACCACACACACACACACACACCACCCACACACACACACACACACACACACTTTAACTCGGGGAAAAAGTAGATCTTAAGTAGAAATATGTTCATATGGATAAAAAAATGACCCACTTCAGCCAATGTTGTCGTCCTCCTTAACACTCCTTAAATACTTGACTCATTGTATTATTGTAAAAATTGACAATTGTATCTTATCTTCTATCGTTTTCCTACTCAAGAGCCTGGATATTGCTACTTAATTAGTCAGGCATCATTGTGCGATTAGTTGAAAAATACAAAGTACTAGTTACTTTTTGTACAGTTCATTTTGAACATTTCTGATAAATAAAGCAGCTGTCCTTAGCGTTACAATGTTATTTAACAATTTGCAGATTTTTCATATAACTTTGTGATTATCCAAGATAATTACTTTAAGTTAAAAAGTGCTATTATTGTATTTTCTCAGGTTTTTTGTCTTTGTGTGTTTAAATGATTGCAATCAGTTGATAAAACATACACACGCATTAAAACTCCATTAAGTACTGTATCATGATTCCATTCTGTATCATATCATTAGCTACCCAATGATTCACACCCCTACTGAATCCAACCAATCAGCATGTACTTCCTATAATTAGCCTGTTATGTTATTGACTATGCTTTGAAATGCATACTCTTGCATCATCTCGCTATACTTCCTGATGTCCTTTCTGTCAACCTTCCAATTAGAAAATAAGCCTTAAAAAAAGTGACTCACAAATGTAGTCAGAAGTAAACAGTGCCTTATTTTCAGCTGCTGATAAATGCACAAATGTGTGTCAGTATCATGTTAATGAAAACTAAAATTACATTTTTTTTTTATGTTGAGTACATACTGTACATTTTCTTGTCTTACTGGACACTTTTAAGCTTGATATTTCTCTTAAAATTATCCCTTAGGGTCCACTCCATGTAACTCTTTTTTAGGTGACATGTCATGTTTTTATGCATGTAAACGGTGTGCAGAGTCAAAACCCTCAATGTACACCCTGTAGCGAGTAAAACTCTAACACAGAAAATACCTCCCCAAAACGCCTCGTTGGAGATACGTCACTGTCCATTTGATTCTTCCGGGGACATCATGATGTCATGTCGTCCCCGGAACGAAATGGACCAATCCGTGGAGCCGTTACGTTACGTCCGCGGAGCCGTTACGTTAAGCCCCCACTGATTGGTGCAAATTGACCAATCCACGGACTTCCTCACACACTTAGTGCAAGCAGCTCTGCTGATCTCTCCTCCCTGGCTGCAGGCTGATAACAGACAGTTGGGATCGCGGCGAAATTCTCTCTGCAGACCCATTCTCTCTGCAGACCCATTCTCTCTGCAGACCCACTCTCTCTGCAGACCCATTCTCTCTGCAGACCCACTCTCTCTGCAGACCCATTCTCTCTACAGACCCATTCTCTCTGCAGACCCACTCTCTCTGCAGACCCATTCTCTCTGCAGACCCACTCTCTCTGCAGACCCATTCTCTCTGCAGACCCATTCTCTCTACAGACCCGTTCTCTCTGCAGACCCACTCTCTCTGCAGACCCGTTCTCTCTGCAGACCCATTCTCTCTGCAGACCCACTCTCTCTACAGACCCGTTCTCTCTGCAGACCCATTCTCTCTGCAGACCCATTCTCTCTGCAGACCCATTCTCTCTGCAGACCCATTCTCTCTGCAGACCCATTCTCTCTGCAGACCCACTCTCTCTGCAGACCCATTCTCTCTACAGACCCATTCTCTCTACAGACCCGTTCTCTCTGCAGACCCGTTCTCTCTACAGACCCATTCTCTCTGCAGACCCATTCTCTCTGCAGACCCATTCTCTCTGCAGACCCATTCTCTCTGCAGACCCGTTCTCTCTGCAGACCCGTTCTCTCTGCAGACCCGTTCTCTCTGCAGACCCATTCCTCTCTGCAGACCCGTTCTCTCTGCAGACCCTTCTCTCTGCAGACCCGTTCTCTCTGCAGACCCATTCTCTCTGCAACCCGTTCTCTCTGCAGACCCGTTCTCTCTGCAGACCCATTCTCTCTGCAGACCCGTTCTCTCTGCAGACCCACTCTCTCTGCAGACCCGTTCTCCTGCAGACCCGTTCTATCTGCAGACCCGTCTCTCTGCAGACCCTTCTCTTGCAGACCCGTTTCTCTCTGCAGACCCATTCTCTCTGCAGACCCGTTCTCTCTGCAGACCCGTTCTCTCTGCAGAACCCGTTCTCTCTGCAGACCCGTTCTCTTGCAGACCCATTCTCTCTGCAGAACCACTCTCTCTGCAGACCCGTTCTCTCTGCAGACCCATTCTCTTGCAGACCCATTCTCTCTGCAGACCCCTCTCTCTGCAGACCCGTTCTCTCTGCAGACCCATTCTCTCTGCAGACCCATTCTCTCTGCAGACCCGTTCTCTCTGCAGACCCGTTCTCTCTGCAGACCCGTTCTCTCTGCAGACCCTTCTCTCTGCAGACCCGTTCTCTGCAGACCCATTCTCTCTGCAGACCCGTTCTCTCTGCAGACCCGTTCTCTCTGCAGACCCGTTCTCTCTGCAGACCCATTCTCTCTGCAGACCCGTTCTCTCTGCAGACCCGTTCTCTCTGCAGACCCATTCTCTCTGCAGACCCGTTCTCTCTGCAGACCCACTCTCTCTGCAGACCCGTTCTCTCTGCAGACCCGTTCTCTCTGCAGACCCGTTCTCTCTGCAGACCCGTTCTCTCTGCAGACCCGTTCTCTCTGCAGACCCATTCTTTCTGCAGACCCGTTCTCTCTGCAGACCCGTTCTCTCTGCAGACCCGTTCTCTCTGCAGACCCATTCTCTCTGCAGACCCGTTCTCTCTGCAGACCCATTCTCTCTGCAGACCCATTCTCTCTGCAGACCCACTCTCTCTGCAGACCCGTTCTCTCTGCAGACCCATTCTCTCTGCAGACCCGCCTTCTCTTGCAGACCCATTCTCTCTGCAGACCCGTTCTCCTCTGAAGACCGATCTCTGCAGACCCTTCTCTCTGCAGACCCATTCTTCTGCAGACCCGTTCTCTCTGCAGACCCAGTTCTCTCTGCAGACCCGTTCTCTCTGCAGACCCGTCTCTCTGCAGACCCGTTCTCTCTGCAGACCCATTCCTCTCTGCAGACCCGTTCTCTCTGCAGACCGTGCAACCGTTCTCTCTGCAGACCCGTTCTCTCTGCAGACCCATTCTCTCTGCAGACCCATTCTCACAGCGTTTATCAACCTTTTTCTTACTCAATATCAAGCCACACTTATTGTTTTTACTTCGGCTGTGACTTTGTGTGGGTTCAGGATGAGTTTGGCTGTGTTTCGCTGTGTATCGCTAAACAAGGAAACAACACCTCCACGGAGCTCAGCGCGATTCACAACGTCCCGACTGGTCCCGACCAATTGGAGCACACTGTGCTCACAGGGAGGCGGGGCAAGAGCTGCAACGAGCCGTTTAGTGGAGAGAGTGAATACACATACTTTACAGAGATGCTGTATGCGAAACCAATGTGAGTTTGGAACATTGAACAATGTAAATCTATTCTAGTATACCTCAACAATGGAATTATGATCAGTGGAAATGGCCATGACATGGGCCCTTTAAGATGGAACTTAACATTTTCCAGAGTGAGGGGTGAAACCAATATATCACTCCTTACCTTCATCTGCTCTGATCTACAAAGAGGGGCTGATCCCACTGTGGAAGCACCCTGCAGGAGGAACCCATCGCTCTCTGCACTCACCAAAATGATACTGCACCATTTGCATCGCTATTGCAAAAAGCTTGATCTGGAGTGTAGGCTTACTGTCCATCAGAAGCGATATCTGGCTTCTTTAGTCGAAAAAATAACTCATTTAATAATTCAAAGATCGATTTTTTGGAAGTTGTGGATCGCTGCTAATGGGATAAGAATCTCCATTATTACACGATTAGATCTTCTCCACCCAACCCTAATAGACTGCTGCAGTAATTAAGTATGTAGGCCAACCGGGAAGTTATTATTGGATGGTGCGATGGCAAACAACGGTTTATGATAGTTACACATTTGTTTATGATTTGTGTAACGTAATTGCAATTGATTGAATAAAGAAGCTAACGTTAGGCTGTAAAAGAACTACATCACAGTAACATAACTTCACGTTACCACCGCTAAGCTAATGGCGGATCAGCTTATTACAGGCCTTCAACCTATAACATGATCAAAAAAACGTTGACTAAGACGAGGAAACCTGGATCTGGTCAAATGCTCACTAATATCCGCGTTTTTGGGACTCATTCCTGTACCACTCTATAGGAGACAGCAGAGGGTAGGGAAGTTTTACAAACCTTTGTGTGTCTATAGCGAGGCTTATATGGATTGGGGCTGTGTGCGCGTGTGTTAGTGTACAGTATGTGTGTGTGTTTGTGTATGTGTGCGTGCGTGTGTTTGTGTGTGTGTGTGTGTGTGTGTGTGTATGTTTGTGTGTGTGTATGTGTGTGTGTGTATATATGTGTGTATGTATGTGTGTATGTGCGTGCGTGTGTTTGTGTGTGTGTGTGTGTGTATGTTTGTGTGTGTGTA
>NW_022989783.1:7500-22500 GCF_902827175.1 Gymnodraco acuticeps
AGCACACACACACACATCCCCAACACACAACACACACATTCACACACACACACAACACCACACACACACACCACACACCACACACACACCAACACACACACATCACACACACACACACAGCACACACCACGACGGATCACACCAGCACACCACACACACATCACACACACACACACACACACACACACACACACACAGCCGAACAATCTCTCTGTGTCGCCGGGTGGACGTGGCAGAGCAAAATGGCTTCTTCAATCTACTTCTCTCCTCTCCCCCCCCCAACACCCAGCGTCACCTCCACTACTTATATTATCTTTTTGACGAAGGAGAAAGGGGGGAGAAAAGGGAGGGAGGAGAACAGGAGCCAAAGTAGAGAAAAGACGAAGGAGTGGTGGAACGAAGTGAAGAAGGACAAAAGAAAGAGAGGACAGGAAGGAGGTAGGAGAATGAATATGAGATACAGAGGAAATAAAAAAAAGTAAGGATAGGAAGACTTTTTATTTAGTCACAGTTTTCTGTCTATCTGCTGTAAGTTCTAAATAAAGCCCCCTGAAAAAAAATGATCGAAGAAATGTAAAGTAAATAGACTTGCTGAGTACGTGTTTGTGACAACAGGTTTTTTTTAAATACATTGCGATTTAGCTTATGTAAAACAATCGCTTAACAAATAGAAATCCTATCTGAGCACTACGGGATTTGAATCTGAAAGGAACAAGTAAACTGGCCATTGATGTGTCCAGGGGACAGAACTATATGTTGTCCCCAACAATGCTGCATTATGGGCAAGAAATGTCTTTTGAAATCAGCACGGGACTTGGCAATTTGGAATAAATAACTAATTGCGTCATTTGACAGACAATGCAATTGCGATATGATTTGAGGGAATGAACATTGTTGAAAAGTTCTTTTAATTATCATTGAAAAAAAAATATAAAAATTAAAAATTGTTATTATGTATGTTTTTAAGAGAATCTGTACCAAACAAGGATTTCATATTAAGTTGGTGGAATACCATTTGTAGTTTTTACCATGTACAGGCACGAAGACACTAATACAAGTCATGTATTTGGATTTGAGGAGCAGGAATTAGGGGGAAGGAGAAAAGAACAGGCCGGCAGACAGGAAGAAAGTACCATTAGGAAATCTAATTGCTTTAAGTGCTGCTTAGAAGAAATTCCAACGATCAGTGAGAAGCTCAGCTCGCCTCAACAGGGGACACACTGTGTGTGTGTGTGTGTGTGTGTGTGTGTGTGTGTGTGTGTGTGTGTGTGTGTGTGTGTGTGTGTGTGTGTGTGTGTGTGTGTGTGTGTGTGTGTGTGTGTGTGTGTGTGTGTGTGTGTGTGATTCTGCATGTGCATGACAGTGCCTCTGTGGAGCTATCAGGTGTAATCGTCTGTTCGCGCTTCTAGGATAAAGAGTGTGTAGAAGTGTGGACGTGTGTGTGTGTTTTTGAGAGCAGAGAGCAAAGCCCCCTCGTTTAGAAGCCGCGCTAGGGAGGAGAGTCATCGATAAGTATTGACCGTCTGGCTTTTTCATACCAAACTACCATCACATCGGATCAAGCAGACAGACTGCGTGCACACACGCACACACACACACACACACACACACACCTGTCTGTCAATTTCTCTTTCTCTCCTGCACACACAGATGCATACACACTTGATATATGGCACTTCAGAGCCGACTAAATACAGCTCCATCAAACTAGCACTTATACTCTGAAAGCCCGACCCCACTGGACATTGATTTGTTATTCTTAACACTCGAGCTGAGTGAGAGGCGACACTCTCGCTACATCTGTGAGGACTTCAGCACAATGGCACAGGTATATCCAAGTTTAAACCTAGAAACAACTCACTTTTAAAGATCTGACCATGAGGCGTAAGCCCTGAAATAGAAATAAAAGTGCGACCTACCTTTGGCGTCTAGCTTTGTTTTTGCTCAGTAGGGCTTAGAAAGGATACAAGTTCTGGTAGAGTGGAATCAGTGATTTGAGAGCTCGACTGGCGTTGATGGCTGTGGCCCGGACCATGGTGGGCAAGATGTTCATGTCCACTACGGCACCGTCAAACAGTGGACCGAAGAATGGCACCTAGGGACACAAAGAGAAGTCGTGAAATAGTTATTAAAGCAGGAACAATAGATCAGCTGGGTTTGGTCATCCGAGTGCGGGCAGATAATCGCACACACACTCTTCTGGACACAGAGGGAAATCTTGCACAAACTATACTATTTAATACAACGTTTAGCTAGGTAGCTACCATACATTCTCTCTTAATCCGAACGTTAGCTTTCATCAAAAGCAATGGGATTTCCCCATTGGTTTTTATTAACACTCATTTCTGAAGCTTTGAAGCAATCGGCAGAACTTAAAAGCCAACGTAAGGATTTTAGACACTTACATCGCGGTCGCATGGCTGTGCATCACCAACGCTAAGCTAAAGGCGGACTTATGCGGCGATTATTTAGTCACTTGTTAGCAACAGCCATTTCTGTGACACATAGAAGCTTCAGACAGGGTGTTTACTGACATATTTGATGTTGTAGGAAGAAAACGAGTTACTCTCTTGAGCTTGTGTTAACCCCAGACCTTATTTCAGGTTTCTAACTATAAACGCATCAAAAAACAGGTTTGAAATAAGGCTAACATGAAGTGTTTAAAAGTAAACTAATTTCCGTGTTTTAGGACTCATTATTAGACCACTCTGTTGGCTAGGCCTAAAACTGGTCCTAGCTATCCTTTTGCAGGCTTCATTTCGGCCTGTCTCTGTGTTCAGAAACTGACATCCATTGAAAAGTTTGATCTCATTTGGACCAATGCGACTGCAGATTAACTCCATGCCAGATATGTTATGTTCCACTAATGGAAGGCCCGATACGAGATGAATAAATCCTCGTTTTTGTTATCTTTGGCGTCATCTTACTGTAACGGAGTCTGGAGGGACAATTAAGTGAGATTGAATTCTCCTCTGTTTGGAAGAGACTCACCTGAAGGAGATCTGCACTCTTCTGAGTGAGCTTTTCCAGTTAATAACGAATCTACTTCCAATACAAGTCTCCTGAAGAACTGCAATTCTAGATATTTTCATGAATAATCTTTAAGAGCCACTAGGTTTTAGTCAACCAACCTTGACAAGTCAAATGTAATTCCAGTCATTGCTTGTAGAATCTAGCAAAGAGAATAATGTTAAGCCTTTTTATTGAATTCATTCTCAGACCAGGTCTCTTAGCCATGCACTCTATGACCGAATGCAGTGCTTTCAGGACGACCACACAAAGAATATCTTATCCAACTGCTTTTTTTGATAATTCAATAGTTTTTGTAGAATGAATGAAACAGAATGAGGTTATGTTATTAGTGCTGTGGTATCTATGTCATACAGAAAAAGCAGCATTTGATTGTGTTAGGTCTTGTTTGAAATAGAATTATGCTATCAGTGCTGTGGTATTAATGTCTGTGTTTTACACTGATACATTAACCAGAGCAGCAAAACGCAGTGGAACACTCTTTAGGATTGTTTCGTCAAGCTGGATGCATCTGTAATGTCTGCTACAGAACATTCAAGTATGGAGCAAAACACTGTGCAACTCAATTATGATTTCATTATTCCTTGGCAAAGCTATGGTCCCCTAATAAAAAGACAAGGCTTGTCTTTTCTTATCATTATCAAGTTGGATTTTGACGACTTAGTTCCCAGGGCAGAAGTGTGACAGCCACAAATACTGCAACACTAATCTGTCTCACCTCCTCCTCTGTGTTGAACTCTGTAGTAGCTCAGTAAGCAAAGATCCCACAATAAACACAGAGCGCTAACTCGGACACACCCCCAATGTACCAACAAAAATAAAGAGCACTCACTCTGAGCTGAGAAAAATTACCAAACTGCTTACTGACTGAAACTCTATATGATATCCATGTTAATCTGCAGTTGAAATTATGTTATTGAGTGTTCATTTCTAATTTATATAATTATTGTTTAATTTGGTTGACTGATTGGTCTCTCTTCATTTGTTGTTCTGTTTAGAAAACATAGTGGCCATAATAAAACTGGCTTACAGTATGAGCAGAAATAATTGTGGTTCAGAATGACGAACACACGCTTTAGCAGGTATAATGTGTGCCATGTTCATTATCTTGGTTTACAGAGTCAGCATGCTCTTCAAAACGCAAAAACCTAAAGTTCTGCGTAAATGTTCTGCACACTGAAAAAAGAAAGAAATCTCATATTTTTTGTCACCAAAAATGAAGAGGTGATTGTTTGTTTGGTACATTTGTCTCGTCTTATATTTTTTTTATTTAATCGTTTATTTGAACCGGGACAATGCACATTAATGAACATTTTAAACAAAATAATGCTTTGAAATGTAAATTAGCCGGATTTTAGCTTTCCATCCGTAGTCCCGTCACATACAACATTTATGAACATAACATTTATATACATGGCAAACAGAAATACATGATATGCAGAAAGAGCATGAGCAGCATACAATATCAATATTGCATGTTGATACAGTCACAGTAAGTGACATATTTAGTACATTTTTCGAAATTAGTACCGATTAGGCCTTAACACAAAGTACCGCCACCCGATAAGGATGTCATTTGTCTTGTGGGCAATTGATTATAAACCAAAGTATTGAAAACATAAAAATGTTGATCTTGCAATTCATCCTGAAAGCGGGTGTACAACATTTTGTGAATATCCATACAATAGTTGTTGACATATTTCCCTAAAGACCATAAATGTGATGGTGGCATGAGAGGATTACTCAGTGGGGATCATACTCTGGGGATCATGAATGATTGGAGCAAGTTTCATAAAAAGCCATCTAATAGATGCAGGAGTGCCATCAATAGAGCTGTGTTACTGTGCGATGGCATTACACTGATTGGCCAATGAGTCACAATTACTGCAACAGGTGACGAGGGTCGTTTTCCCTGATTAGCCCAGAGGGGGACGGCATTATCATCCTGGGTTTTAATGACACATTTAAACGTCCTGCAGGAACTTTGTCCCAATGTTAAAGAATTCAGGGAACACTGACGAAACTAAACGCATTCTTACCTCAGGTTTTTTCAGTATGTGGATGGAGTACATGTGGTTCTTCATGGGGTAGATGATGATTAGCACGTCTCCGAACTCAGTAGGGATGATCCCTCGCCGGTAGTCTCTAGAATGTTCCGACCAAACGATGTGGACCTCGTCATTACCCAGGTGTCTTAGCTGCAGGGAGACAAGAGGGATTACACCTGAATCAAAACTGGAATAAACATCTGTTGCAGTTTAAACAACACAAACTCAGTCAACAACAACCACACACACTCAGGGTCCGGTACAATGAGCCTGATATTCATCATAAACCCAAGGGTTTTTATCTTGTTTGTGTACGGGCTGTAAAGGTGGCCCTGGGGGTGATGGAGTGAAGATGGAGAGTGGACACGAAGACCTAGTGAAGCCCCGGAAAGATGGAGTATGGGCTGGAAGACAGATGGGATCAAATCTGGTGCTGTGCGATTCTGTGTGTGTGTGTGTGTGTGTGTGTGTGTGTGTTTCACAATTGCTCAGTGGGCTACAGTAAGGGCTGCTGACAGCTCTGTCATTAACCTTGATGCCTGGCCACACACACACACACACACACACACACACACACACACACACACACACACACACACACACACACACACACACACACACACACACACACACACACACACACACACACACACACACACACACACACACACACACACACACACATCACAACACACACACACACACACACACACACACACACACACACACACACACACACACACACACACACACACACACACACACACACACACACACACACACACACACACACTTTTCTGAGTTGTCTCACACCTTCAGATGTCTGTTGCTGTTGGCTTCGGTCAAGAGACAAAAACAGTGTCTTTTTTGATAAATTGCAATCAGTTGTGTGTTTTTTTACCTGTGAAGATTTTTTACTCTTAAAGCTTTTTTGTATTCTCTGGGATATAGTCATTGGCTGTGTCCATTTGTAAAATGGGTGTAATAACAGTGAAATGTTGTTATATGTTGTATGATATCCTCTATTGTTTTATGTTGTTTTATGTTTTATGTGGAACCTAATTGCTGCAGGTCTCCCTTGAAAAAGAGATCTATGATCTCAATGGGACCAATCTGGATAAATAAAGGTTTGAAATGAAATGTGGTTGCAATAAGGGTGTAGTAGTGGAGAAACATGGGTGTAATACGGGTGTAATAACTATGTAACATTGGTGTAATAACAGAGTAATAGGGGTGTAGTAATGTGTGATGTTGGTGTAATAGCAGTGTATTATGGGTGTAATGTAGAAGTAGCCATTATTTAATGTTTGAGTGATGCCGATTAGGGATGATGAAGTATGGTTTGCATACATATTTCTTTCAACGGTGAACCACACCATTTTATTACATGTTTTTAATGTTGTTTTATTTCCACGCATGCAACTCAACTAATTGCCATATACAGCAAGTCTGAGGTTGATTTAAAGCAAAAACTGTTGGAGATATTTTGGTTCCATTACATGTTCAACAAGTGGAAAAGAACGTGTTCATTTGTGTCTGTAGATTTCTCATCAGATAATGCTGCATTTGCACAAAATAATTGTCTTAATGTAATCAAATGCGTAAGTATCAAGGTGACGTCTATTCGTTAAAATGATTCACATGGTGAATTAGTTCATCATCATGTTTGGAAGTGCCATAATGACACTACTTGAACTTTAAATGTAGTAATTGCTTTAATTAACCTGACTTCACCTTGACTAATGATCAGTGGCGAACCGTGTATCACAACTGGACCTTCTGTAGACACACAGGCATGAATTGCTTCGTCGCACTCATCGAGATCCTCCGTCTCGAGCCAGTTAACTAGCGGGCCTTCTAGAATACCCTGGAACCGAGGGGAACTCTGAAAGAATACGCCCATTGGCTACAAATCAATATATGATTGGTTGATCAAACTGTCAGTCCAAACGTACGCTCTCATTCAGTGCAACGGCCAGGGCATTCGATCAAGGATGTAGAATACCTTGGTTGAAGGATATTCTACCCAGAGACCCAGAACAAGATCTGATTGGTTGCTTTCTTTTCTAACACAAAACCACTGAAATGCGTAGGGCATGGTCCGAGAAGGACAAATAAATCAACGTAACACTGTAATATTACAGATCAACAACACAGATACCATTCTCCTTTATTCATTTTATTACATTTTATTTATATAATTAAATCAATTATTTGTTTGTTTTATCTGAGTGTTCCAGGGTATTCTCTGAATACCTTGAAGGCCCTGACGGTTCGCCACTGCTAATGATACAGATTAGGCAAAGTCGGAAATATGTTAGGGAAAACATGTGTATTTATTACGGAACAGGATTAGGGCCACATTTTGTTTTGAGATCTGATCAAAAGAGACTTTGAGTTCTGAGATTAAAGTTAGAATTTTGGGGGAATAAATCAGAATTTAGAGATTAAAATCATAATTCTGAGAATTAGTGAAAATACATTTCAGAATTATGACTTTAATGTCAGAATCTTCTGACAATTGGCTTTTTTTTTTATTGAACTATTCATATCTTAGACTGCACTGTAACTTTTATCCATGTTTATTTTTTCTTTTAATGTTTATTTTATTAGCTTTTCTTTTTAATGACTGATTTTAAATGCCATTTACTTAATGTCTTTCATTTTTTGTAAAGCACTTTGAATTGCCTTGTGTTGAAAAGTGCTATATAAATGAACTTGCCTTGCCTTGCCTTTATCCTCTTCTGTAATTTATCAAGTCCTTCTTAAAGTGATCAATCCTTTAGCTGCACTTCCCCCTGACAGTGTTTCACATTTCATCTGGTAGGTGAAGGGCTCTGCACATATCACATTTAAAGATATTCTCATTATGACCCTGACGCTGTATTTTTGAATTTCAGAACAATAAAGTGGCACAGTGTGAATAAGGAAAGGTGGAATCTGTCGTCTCTGATCAATATCTCTACATTCTTAAATATTTCAACAATGAAGATTGGGTTGCCGTCATCTTTGATTCCACAATCAGTTGCTGTAATGCAGCTTTAATCCTTTTTCAAGCAGATGTAGTATGAGAGGAAACAGAACACACAGCAAAGAGTGAGAGCTGTGTGTGTGTGTGTGTGTGTGTGTGTGTGTGTGTGTGTGTGTGTGTGTGTGTGTGTGTGTGTGTGTGTGTGTGTGTGTGTGTGTGTGTGTGTGTGTGTGTGTGTGTGTGTGTGTGTGTGTGTGTGTGTGTGTGTGTGTGTGTGGTAAGAGGATGAATGCCTGCCAGTATGGACATGTGTATGTCCGTCACTTTAACCTCTTTGTGGACACATTTGTCAAACTGAGTGTTTGTAAGCCTGTACCATGTGCGAGTGTAATGTGTGTGTGTGTGTGTGTGTGTGTGTGTGTGTGTGTGTGTGTGTGTGTGTGTGTGTGTGTGTGTGTGTGTGTGTGTGTGTGTGTGTGTGTGTGTGTGTGTGTGTGTGTGTGTGTGTGTGTGTGTGTGTGTGTGTGTGTGTGTGTCCAACATTAACGCACATTTATAGCCGGGTGGTTATTTGTGCAGGCCGATGTGAATAAAGCCCTTAGTGGATGTGTGTTTGTGTCAAGTTAAATACAGGTTTATAGTCTGTGTATGTGTGTGTTTGTGCTTGTGTGTGTTTGATGGGGCCATCAGCTGATCAGGGAGACGGATGGTGTCGGACCAGGCGCTGATAATCCAATCAGGAGCCTGCAGCGACGTGATAGGCCGAGAAGCAGGAAGTATGATCTGATTAAAGGGACATTATGGCCATGTGCAGGGCGCCCAATGCCTGAGGGTTGACAGGTGTACACACAGAGACACACACACACATACACTAACACACAAGTGTCCCCCTAACACACAATCAAAGTGCCTGCCTGGACGCTGATACGACCTGCACCGCGCACAAACACGATTGCTGCTCAGAGTTATTGGAAACATCGATGTGCTTTAGAACCGCCAACACAAACAGATAGGTGTGTGTGCAGCCACATATGTTCATTGGACGCAAATATAGGGATTGGGAGGCGGAAAACAAAAACACATTGTAAGGGAAGAACATAAGCCAGGTTTCAATACAAGTGCATCGCACATTTCAACGGATTTATGTTATAAAGGATTGGTTCGACGAGATTACCTACGTACTTCAATAGATCCTTTTTTATAAAACAATTGTGGGGGAGAATCGCCCCGGAATTGCCCTGCTTGTTCAAAACCGGATGAATGCAAATATATGTCTGCAACTATGCAATTTTCAGTTCAGTGAAATCCAGACGCACATATGTCACATACTGTACAGATACGGACATATCACATTTAATCAGCAAGATCAAAAAACCTGCCCTCGAAAAACAAATGCCCACCCACTGATTCAGGCCTGCCTCCGGGTCCGTGTAGATGTTTGAGACTTACCTAAATAAATGTTCTATTAGTTCCATACAGTGTTAATTTCGTTTTTTGCCGGGGACGGAGAGTTCAAAAGTATAGTGACACTCTACAAAGCTTGTTTGCCATTAGTGTTTTCGCATAAGCGCGGTAACGAGCAGTCTGTCCAAACATCTGGCCAAAAGGCATCACGTGTGTAGGTTGTGTAACGTTATCACATCAGGTGCGCAGAGGTGGGAGAAGTACTCAGATCTTGTAGTTAAGTCAAAAAGTACCAGATTGTAGGAATATTCTGTTACAGTAAAAGTACTGCATTCAAAATGTTACTCAAGTAAAAGTAGAAATTTTAGCATCAAAATATAGGTAAAGTACCAAAAGTAATTATTGTGCAGATTGATCCATTTCAGAATAATATATATGATATGTTTTATAATGATTGGTCATTAAAGTGTTATCAAAGCTGGTAAAGGTGCAGCTAGTTTGAATGACACTGGGTGTTTCTCAATGTCGAGTACGCTTGCTTGGTAGCACGTCTTCCGAGCGTCTTGCTTCAGAAGCGAGGCAAGAATACTTCCTGGCATTCGGAAAACGAAGAGTGGAACAGGCGAGCAAGTGTGCAGGTGTGCTTCATCTGAGAGGCCCCGCCTTACATTTTCCGCCACAGATTTGGGGAAATTGGTCCGTGCGCAAAGCATTGTGGGGATTTTAAGACCGGAGTCTACACATGTGCAGCCTCGAGATTTATCCAAACGAAGTACGCCGGGCTCGGTAGAATTCCAAGTATGCTGGACATTTGAACAGTACTTCAGTATGCTTGAAATATTGGCTCTGCAGCAGCTTTACTCGACATTGAGAAAAACCCTGCAGGGTAGCTTGTGGATTTACTCCAGGTGGAACTAGAGTCTGATTTATCACTTGATTAGATTTCACATCATTCATCCACATCTGTAAAGTAACTAAAGGTATTAAATACATGTAGTGGAGTAGAAGTACATCATTTACCTCTGAAGTGTAGTGGAGTAGAAGTACCAAGTAGCAAAACATTTAAATACTCCAGTAAAGTACAAGAACCTACAGTACAATATAATAACATAATTATATATATTTTACATTTAAATAAAGCAATGTTAATTCGGTTTACATTTGTTTAGTATCTTCTTCTTTTTTTAAATAACAAAAAGTACCGATAAGAATACCGTTAAAGTACCGGATCGATAAGAGTAGTAGCACTGTTAAAACCTTAATGATACCCATCCCTAGATATTACACAAGTGTTGAGAGTGAAATGTTGCTTTATGAATTTCAACACTTGATGCTGTCACCGTGATTCCAATTTCAGAAACCTGTATTTGCCTAACTGAATTGGCTTAAAGAGAGAAAACATTTTGACTAGAAGTTGACTAAAATGTAATGATTTTTCATCGACTAAAACTGGACTAAAACTATGAAGGATAAAAAGGAATACAATGTGACTAAAACTAATAACCATTTTCGTCTAAAGACTAAGACTAAATCTAAAATAGCTGCCCAAATTAACACTGGTTCCATATCTTACAGGCTATTGCGCATTTTTGGCAATACATTCATAAACATAAATATAATTAATTTGGATTGTATCCTGTGTGGAAGACATCTCATTTGATGGCTGGAACATCAAGATCTTCTGGCAGCAAGCAAAAAGATTTCACAAGGAATTGGCTGAAATTAGAGACACCCACCTTCCATTGAGGAATGGAATTAAATGATATATAAAATATGTATATAATATGGAAAGAAAGTCTTCCTTTAATTGTTAAAGCCGTTTCTAGTGCACTTTAGCGAATTCGCGGTACATTTTTGTTGATGCGTATATCAGTTTGTTTCCACAAACTTTAGGTTTTCACTCAGGTTTTTAAAAGTGCAATTTGATAATCCATATAAAAGAAAAGTTGGATAAAAGACACCCAGAGAGACAAGAAGCATGGAGGATTATTTGTACTAATAATCGTGTCTTTGCCACTACAGAGGCTCACTCGACTGCATTTAGAAAGAGGGAAGCGCAGCATATGATTGGATCGTTAAATGTAGAGTGCTTGACACAAAGAAGACATATTCATTCAACTGTCAAGCAAATCAGAACATTTTGAAACATCAGTGTGTATAAATTAGTAAATGGCCTTTCCCTTAACTGCACCGAGGATATTAAACCGTGGAAACTTCTATACTTTTCTGAAAGGTTCTGCGTT
Organism: Gymnodraco acuticeps; assembly: GCF_902827175.1. Classification (NCBI taxonomy): domain Eukaryota; kingdom Metazoa; phylum Chordata; class Actinopteri; order Perciformes; family Bathydraconidae; genus Gymnodraco; species Gymnodraco acuticeps. The sequence continues at coordinate 19,197 of NW_022989783.1, forward strand.
ACCTTCTTGGTGAGGTTGTGGTCCTGGTCGTGGGGCATGCGGGTGGAGACGTGGTAGATGACCTCTGTGGTGGAGGTGGCGTAGTAAGGCGTGGTCTGGCCCGTGCTGCGGTTCCTCTGGAGGCCTCCCATGAAGCCACAGTGGGTGGTGAGGTCCACCTGAAGGGGAAACACACACCATCAGGATGTATACAAATATGAACTCCCTTTTTATCTTAGTGCTGTCGTAAGATGTGTTCACGTGACGTGAAGCAAACTCATGCCTCGTGTTAATAATTTGTGTTTACTTGCTTCACTACTCCCCCCTTCACTCGGGCTCAGTTCCTGCTGTTGGTACACTTGTGTGGATGAAAGTGTTCTTACCTCCCAGCCCAGTCCGGAGACAAAGTCCTCGTACGCCTGGCTGCCCGCGGTGTTGGTCAGTATAGAGTGTTTGTCCTCTTGGCCCTCCGCCACATAAAATACAGCTATTTTATGAGTCTCCCGGCTAGAAGGAAAAGAAGGAAACCGATCACTACCGAGAGGACAGCTACGGAATATCAGTTGCAGACAGAGGAATATAATATATCATATATATATATATATATATATATATTAATGCTGTCAAAATTATCGCGTTAACGGCGGTAATTATTTTTTTTAATTAATTACGTTAAAATATTTAACGCATTTAACGCATGTGCAGAATGGCCCGCCCCATACATCCTACCAGTCGCAGCGCCAGGGTATGGCTGGGGTACACCCATACCAAGAAATGGCTTAGCCCCACCATGAAAAATGATGTTAAAGTAAGCAAAATAAAGCCCGCCAACTCGCGCCGAGAATTGCACAGACAGCAGTTAGTAAGATTGATTTCAGCAGGAAATACCGAAGACCAGAAACGGTTTTGAAAACTTTTGTCACGTAGTGATTGTCTTCTCAATAGAACATCTTTGATAATGTCTTCTGGCCAATCAGAATCAAGATAATGGCGTGGTGTTGTTGCAGGAAGTCCCGACGGAGAATACTTTTGCTGTAGTTCAGGGGTGCACATAACTGGTACGCAGGTTATGTGCGTAATCTGAAATGCGTACCGTCACTTGTGTCACAAAGCGCATTTGCGTACCGACGTACTTGTGAAGCTTTTCCAGAAGGCGGTTAGATCACCGGACGACAGAGTCGGTCTCCGTGTGCACAGACAGGGCTGCTGTTAACGTTAAATGTAATGAAATGTACTTTTTAAATGTTGGCCATGAGGGTTGTGCCCCCCCCCCCTTCACTGGAGAACTGCGCTAAAACAGCTGATCACAACGTTCACACTCTGTGGTCACGAAGTACTCCACTAGCCCCCCCCCCCTGTCGACTTTCCTGAAGTACTCCCCCGTTGATAGAAATCAACACGTAATGAATTAAGACCCTACACGGTTTGATGATTGATAGGTGTGTGGGTTGTCTTTCATTTTGACACGCAGAAAAATGTTATAATAAACATAGATACTGTATGTTAAATGGATATATCCGCCTTCTTTCATTTATCTTTCCATTCCCACAACAATATACATAAATAAATGGCATATTTTGGACATAGTTCGAATGGTGATTAATCATGATTAATTAATTTTTAAGCTGTGATTAATCTGATTAAAAATTGTAATCGTTTGACAGCCCTAATATATATATATATATATATATATATATATATATATATATATAAAGGCATGACACAATATATATTATAACTGTTACGAACCCTTTGAACACTATTCGTCAGACTTTTTAAATGCATTTAAATTCATATTTATAGAATGTTAAATGTCACAACTCTTAAGGAAAAAACTTCAGAGAGGGAATAAAATAAGGCTGCGCAATTTAACAAAATGTATTATTTGCGATTATCTTTGACTGATATTGTGATTACTAAAAAGAAGAAAGTGATCATTTTTGCATCATTATTATCAATATCATTTAAACATATATTAAAATATCATGCTGTGATTTTTAAAGGCGATCTGTAGCAAACTCTTTTGAGTCAGTCGAATAGAATCTTTAGGCCGGGATATCTCACCAGTTCCAAAAGACTTCATTAACAAAAAGGCATTTTAACAAATATTTAGCCTTTACCAAATATTGTGTTTCCTGCAATAGACCATATTCCCATTTGATTGACAGTTACATATAATTGTACAGCCCTAAAATTAAATAATAAATTGTGGAAAAGCAGAAAAGATTAAAAGAGATCTTTTTTAAAAGGAGGTAGTAATCATCATATTTTCTTACCATTGCCGTGAGTCCAGGTTCTTCAGCTCTCTCAGTAACTTCTCATTCTTCCTCAACAAATGAAAGTTACTCCTGTAACACAGAAACATAAACAGGTTAGGAACCACTCTCCAAAGAATCGGTTAAACCTGCTTCTCCACCATCTTCTGGCCTTCAACTTAATTGGCTGTTTGCTTGTTTTTGTCACTGCTTCCTAGCAAAATAAGGAATTCTAGAGAAAAAGACCCGAAGAGTTCAAGGTTTCAAAAAAGAGGACGAGAAAAACAGATCAATCAGAGGTATTCATATCCGAATAAAAGCGGTGACGTTTTAAGCTTTCGAAAACAACAAGCCCAGGCTAACCTTAAACCAGCTGACCTATCAGCTCTGTTTAAAAGTACTAAGCCTGATCTTAAATGTGGAGAGGGTATTGGCCTCCTTAAAACAAAGGCGGAGCTGGCTCCACAGACAACATGTTTTGAAAGCTTAAAACATAATTGCTATCAATAACTGCTTTAGGCTTAAGACCTTCCTTTTTACTAAAGCTTATAGTTAAGGCTGGCCCAGGCTTACCTTGAACCAACCAGCCCCTAGTTATGCTGCCATAAGCTCAGATTGTCAGGGGACTTTAGATAAGATAGGACTTTATTTATCCTGAAGGAAATGGTTGTGCCAGAGTTACAAAGATACAATAAACACAGCAGCATAATAATAAAACTGCACACTAACAGTGCTGTAAAAAGAGCAGATCAAAACAGACAATGCTACGGAGCAACTCTGGCAGGCAGCGCCTTTTCAGCTCCCTTCTTCTTTCTCTCTTTGCAATTATGTCTCATTTATGTCCCATGTATGTCTTTGTTTTAACATGTAAAGATCCTATTGGGTTTTAGAATGAAGATTTTTTTTAAGGCCCTCCAAAAAAGAAAAGAGAGACTTTTGCTGGCAGTACGAAAGATTATTAGGAAAAACGAAAAAACTAGGAATACTAAAACACATGTATGCCTTACAAACGAAAAAGCTGTGATCCATGTTGCTGCAATACATGAGTGGGAAGTCCTTTATACATGTTT
>NW_022989783.1:25000-29739 GCF_902827175.1 Gymnodraco acuticeps
GTGATGCATGTTAAGTGATTCTGAGCTAATTACTATTCATTTAGATATACATAATTTAAGTAGATCTTAAGTCACTGCTACAGTAGGTCACATCAGTAAAAGCTGTGAAACTCATCCAAATGTTCAGGTGGCGCCTCTGTTTTTGTCTTTGAATACCGCTGACCTTTTAATATGCAACAAGTCAGATGACAGATGTGCATTGCAGGTACATTTGCAGTCTTAGGGAGAGTTCGGCAGAACTGACATACAGCCTGAACACTTCCGTGTTCTGTTTGAATCAACGTGTCATTCTCCAGCTAGCTAGTTGTTCAGTCAATGTAGCTAAAAAATGTTCATGATAATGCATGTTGCCCAGTATTTGTTTTATTGTAAAACCTAGACTTCAAATTGAGTAACTAATGCAGAACATTTCTAATAGGAAGTCCATAGTGTGGTGTGTGTGTGTGTGTGTGTGTGTGTGTGTGTGTGTGTGTGTGTGTGTGTGTGTGTGTTTGTGTGTGTGTGTGTGTGTGTGTCTGTGTGTCTGTGTGTCTGTGTGTGTGCGTGTACCTGCTCTCTGTAGACACTCGGGACTCGAGTACCCCAGGTACTGCAGCATTTCATCCAGCGAGTCGTCCCCCTCCCTCAGCGAGTCCCACGCTGGCACCGCCTCCCGAAACACCCGTTTAGCCAATGGCGGCGCGGGAAACTGCTCCAGGCCCGACTCGCCCTGATCCCGCTCTCCATCCATCCTATGCTCTATCCCCTCCACCTCCTCTTCTTCATCATCATCTTCTTCTCCTCCATCTCCCATCCCCTCCTCTGTGTCTTTCCTCTCCTCCTCTCCTTCCCCCTCCCCCTGTAACTCCTGCCTTTCACCCTCCGTCCCTCTCCGTCCCTCCTCTGCTGCCTCGATATCCTCCTGCCCCCCCTCCTCTTCGCTGTCTTCTTTCTTCAGTCCCATCTTTTTCGGCGGACCTCCCAGTGGAGTGCGTAAATGAAGATTGCCGCCATGAGGGGATTGTGTGTGTGGTATGAATGTGTGTGTGGGGCTGTTCGGGGAGCAGGGAGGGGGTCCGTAGAGAACGGCAGAGTCCCAGGAGTGTTTCCCCGCCACGTCTCGGACGATGACGCGGACGCAGGCGGGGGCGGAGGATAAACCGGCCGTCATCCCGCCTCCTGGAACACCGGACTCTGAGCGGATCTGGGACAAAGAGGAGGACAGTGTTTAGACTAACGACGACCAAATATTATTATTACATTGCATTTAGCTGACGCTTTTATCCAAAGCGACTTACAATAAGTGCGTTCAACCAACAAGATACAAACTTGAAGAAAACAGAATCATATAAGTACACCAGGTTTCATAGATCTAAAAATGTTCAAGTGCTACTCAACTGGCTTTAGATAAGCCAGTCCTTTGTTAGTATATACAGTGGGGCAAAAAAGTATTTAGTCAGCCACCAATTGTCCAAGTTCTCCCACTTAAAAAGATGAGGCCTGTAATTTTCATCCTAGGTACACTTCAACTATGAGAGACAGCATGGGGGGAAAGAATCCAGGAAATCACATTGTATGATTTTTAATGAATTAATTGGTAAATTCCTCGGTAAAATAAGTATTTGGTCACCTACAAACAAACAAGATTTCTGGCTCTCACAGACCTGTAACTTCTTCTTTAAGAGCCTCCTCTGTCCTCCACTTGTTAACTGTATTAATGGCACCTGTTTGAACTCGTTATCAGTATAACAGACACCTGTCCACAACCTCAAACAGTCACACTCCATACTCCACTATGGCCAAGACCAAAGAGCTGTCAAAGGACACCAGAAACAAAATGGTAGACTTGCACCAGGCTGGGAAGACTGAATCTGCAATAGGTAAGCAACTTGGTGTGAAGAAATCAACTGTGGGAGCAATTATTAGAAAATGGAAGACATACAAGACCACTGATAATCTCCCTCGATCTGGGGCTCCACGCAAGATCTCACCCCGTGGGGTCAAAATGATCACAAGAACGGTGAGCAAAAATCCCAGAACCACACGGGGAGACCTAGTCAATGACCTGCAGAGAGCTGGGACCAAAGTAACAAAGGCTACCATCAGTAACATACTACGCCGCCAGGGACTCAAATCCTGCCGTGCCAGACGTGTCCCCCTGCTTAAGCCAGTACATGTCCAGGCCCGTCTGAAGTTTGCTAGAGAGCATTTAGATGATCCAGAAGAGGATTGGGAGAATGTCATATGGTCAGATGAAACCAAAATAGAACTTGTTGGTAAAAACTCAACTAGACGTGTTTGGAGGAGAAAGAATGCTGAGTTGCATCCAAAGAACACCATACCTACTGTGAAACATGGGGGTGGAAACATCATGCTTTGGGGCTGTTTTTCTGCAAAGGGACCAGGACGACTGATCCATGTATCGTGAGATTTTGAGTGACAACCTCCTTCCATCATCAAGGGCATTGAAGATGAAACGTGGCTGGGTCTTTCAGCATGACAATGATCCCAAACACACCGCCCGGGCAACGAAGGAGTGGCTTCGTAAGAAGCATTTCAAGGTCCTGGAGTGGCCTAGCCAGTCTCCAGATCTCAACCCCATAGAAAATCTTTGGAAGGAGTTGAAAGTCCGTGTTGCCCAGCGACAGCCCCAAAACATCACTGCTCTAGAGGAGATCTGCATGGAGGAATGGGCCAAAATACCAGCAACAGTGTGTGAAAACCTTGTGAAGACTTACAGAAAACATTTGACCTCTGTCATTGCCAACAAAGGGTATATAACAAAGTATTGAGATGAACTTTAGTTATTGACCAAATACTTATTTTCCACCATAATTTGCAAATAAATTCTTTAAAAATCAGACAAATGTGATTTTCTTTCTCATTTTGTCTCTCATAGTTGAGGTATACCTAGGATGAAAATTACAGGCCTCTCTCATCTTTTTAAGTGGGAGAACTTGCACAATTGGTGGCTGACTAAATACTTTTTTGCCCCACTGTAAGTGCTTTGTTAATAGTTCTATCGCTCGAAGTGGAGTCGAAAGAGATGAGTTTTCAGTCTGCGCCGGAAGGTGTGTAAGCTTTCTGCTGTCCTGATGTCAATGGGGAGCTCATTCCACCATCTTGGAGCCAGGATAGCAAACCCACGTGTTTTTGCTGATGAGAACTTGGGTCCCCCTCACAGTGCGGGTGCAGCGAGCTGTTTGGCTGATGCAGAGCGGAGTGCACGTGCTGGGGTGTACAGTTTAACCATGTCCTGGATGTAGGAAGGGCCAGATCCATTCGCAGCATGGTACGCAAATATGAATGGTATACTTTTTTCAAACAACCACACATCTCAACTGCCCTAAAACCACACTTCTTGGGAATGTTTTGGCGTCTTCCTCTTACACCTTCTTTACACTTGATATAACTTTTATCAGAAAAACTAAAATGATTTTCACTTGATCAATCAACTCAGGGTAGAGAGGGTTCATATAATATAAAATAATAACTAACAATTAAACAAATGTACACTACACAAGGCTTATAGTGAAAAACAAAAAATAAACACTAAAACATAGGCCTATATCAGCTAAATTGCTACGGCAAACATTGGTTTCGATATTGGCCAAATGGTACCCCAAATATCAGAATTGGCCAAAATATGACTCAAAACATCTCTATTGGCTGAGAATGTGACATGTGTGCATCTCTAATAAAGAAACTAAGTTCTAAAAGGACTGGAAGCAAAAGCTACTTAGCCAGCACCGGTGATTTGTTTCAGCGTCTTGTGTTTGTCGGTCGTTTTGCGGTTACATTCTGTACCAGTTCTTGGCGGGCAGTTGCGGCGTCATTAAGACAATTAAATGATGATTGTACATATACGCACAGTCGCACACCTTGGTGCAATTGTAGTTTATTAGGAGTTAATCGCAATTCAGCTTAAACAGATTAAATGTTATGTGGAAAGAAAAAAAAGGTATGAATGTATTTTATGTGGATAAATTGTTACGCTATAAATTGTTATGCTATAATATATATAATATATAGATGAACTCAGACGATTGCTAAAAAACATCAGGTAGGATTTTCTGTGAAATGGCAAGATGGGTGGGAAGGGGATTCTTTTATTTTTTATTTATTTCTTTCTTTGTCTTTTCTTTTTCTTTTTGTATTGTCTATATTGTCTATATAATTTGTATCTGTATAAGTCCTTTTTGTGAGGGCAAAAATACAAAAAAACAACGACAAAAAGTTGGTAACAAAAAAAAGAATTATGGCAATTAAGAAAATATGCAATGTAGGCATGTTAACTTACTAAGTAACATTTCCATTCTTACAGTGGCTAAATACAAATGAAGACGCTTTAACTACCATGATGTTCAGATAATGTTAGTGGGTGTTGCGTTTGATGTCAGAGTTCTCCAGCCCCTTTCTTTTGATTGAGGTTACCTGATACACGGAGAGCAGCGTGGAGCCGTTCAGAACCAGGAACTGCAGGTTAGGGGAATGGAAAAGCTCCGGTCCGAGATCTGCACTCTCACAGAACGGGTTATCTTGGTTTTCACACACCTAGAATAACATAGAAAATGATGCTGTTACAGCAAAAGATGTAAGATCTGATTAAAGCATCAAGACTGGTTTATGATGTGTATTCCCCGAAGGACAAACACGTCCCATCAGCATATCGATTGGTGAAGGAATGAGTCCTAAAACCCGGTAATGATTCAGCATAGTTGGACTTTCAGTTTTTTTTGCCTCGTTTTAATTCGATGTCT
>NW_022989784.1:0-57841 GCF_902827175.1 Gymnodraco acuticeps
CCGCCCCCCCAGGTGTCCAGTGCCTCCCCAGGCCGGACCTCGGTGATCGACTACAGGAAGGCGGACGGCTGGGCGGTCGGCGCCGTCGCCTACGAGATCTTTGGGGAGAAAAACCCTTTCTACGGAGCGGGGGGGCTGCAGAGCCGGAGCTACGAGGAGACGCAGCTGCCACCTCCCCCCCCAGCTGCACCTGCTGACGTGCAGCTGGTGATTCAGCTGCTGCTCAGGAGGAGCCCCAGCAAGGTGATATATACAGATATATATTAAAGGTCTCCTATCATACTACTTTTAGGCATATATTATAGGTCTCAGATATATAAAAATATATAAAAAACATGTCTATGAAGTGTTTTGCTCAAATTACCAAACAGATCATTCTAGCCTCATCTCCCTCTCTTTCAGCTGTTACTAAAGAGATGATTCTGGGTCTAGCTTTAAAAAAATAATAATACAAAAAAAGAGATTAGATCTCATCAGGAGAATTCTAAAACTCTCACTGGTGCCCGGCTTGAGCTTCAACCTCAGGATCCATGTGTTTGTGATCCTCTCCAGAAAGGAAGGAGTCATCACATACAGAGCATCAGCTAGTTCCTGAACAGTGTCCTTCACATGCTGATATCCAAGAGAGGGAGTTACACAGTCACAAGATGGAGGAATAGAAAGCAGTATTCAATGTTTACTTCAGGTTAGCTCCACGTCAGAAATGAGCATGCTTGATGTCTCTCTCCATAGAGGCTGAATCATCATGTTAATCACATAGCTATCATATGCCTCAAACAGTCCTGATGCTCTTCTAGGTAATCACACATCCTGTCATGTTCACAGCTACAGTTGGGATACCTTTGTCATCATGTTACTCTCATATTGGAAGAGTGCATTCAGGATGTTCCCAACAGATATTATAACAGGCTGTGCATTAACCACCTGTTTTTTACTCTCTTCTGCAGCGGCCCAGCGCTCGTGTCGCCGCTAACATGCTTCACCTGAGCCTGTGGGGTGGGGGGCGGGCTCTATCCGACCTGAGGAAGCTCTCTGATTGGCTGCTGTGTCAGTCGGCCGTGGTGCTGCTGGGGGGGTGCAGCGGACCGGGAGGGTGCACGGTGGAGGCGGAGCTTCAGAGGAGCTTCCTGTCCAACCTGGATCTGGAGGAGCTTCGCACCGCGGGGGGGTTCCTGCTGTACGGCCGGGGGGGGGGGGGCAGCGGCGTCTGATTAGACTCACCTTCACACTGTTGAGATCTCAATATGAAGTGAATACTTAAAACGAAAGTTAATTATAAATCATATATGAAGTGAATACTTAAAACAAAAGTTTATTATAAATCATATATGATCAATTATATTCTTGTATGAACCCATAATGAGAATGCTTCATATTTTAGGTTTTTCTATATTTACAGCATAAGCAAAACAAAGTGGTTTGTTTAGGTTGAGTGTGTAAGGTCTATGATTTATGGGTGTCTCTGATAAGAGAGTAGGCCGTTTTTTCCCTCTCCTGTGACAGCAGTTCACAGGGAGGGGGGCTCCTGACTGAAGGAGAAAAACATTGAGGCGTCAAAAAGTTGGTTATGATAGCCATAGAACATGTCGGGTCATGTCCAGCCTTGTACATTAGAGGCCATGCCCAGTTTTCCACAAATTGGGTGTAGAGGAGGAGTTTGTTTTTTTGGGGTTTCGATCCAGTTTTTTGAGCATAAAGAGACTGGTTTTTTGAGAGAGCGCGAGAGAGAGGGGGGTTTCCCCTGGTAGACTCTCTCCCGGTAGGCTTTGTCCTTCAGAGCTGGGTTAATAGCTCTCGGTAAAGGTTCTCTCACACTTGGTAAATATCTCTCGAATTTCTTGGTTGTTGGCTGAGTGGAATGATTTGATGAGAGATGTGTTTGTGAATATTATAACCCGCCACCTGTGAGGAAATCTTCCTCCGAATTATTGCGGACAGGTATGGGTTTTTGAATGTTAATCCGCCGTCTGTGTCGGAAAAAGTGTATGAATATTAGAACCGCCACCTGTGAGGAATCTTCCTCCGAATTAATGCGGATAGGAATGGGTTTTTGAATGTTATACCCGCCGTCTGTGTCGGAAAAAAAGGTATGAAACTGATGTGAATTGATTTGGTGAATGAAAAGTTGAATGCGCTTTTTATTGTCACCGGTCTTTTTATGAGGAAATACCTCTAAATTCTATCGGGAGATTTTAAAATGTCACAACTGAATTGGGCAGTTGAAATTAAAACATTTTGGTAATAAATGTAAGACTGTGAATTAAAGTTTCATATTTGAACATGATCACAGCACCATTTTTTTAGTATGATTATAATGTTGTAAAGAGAGAAGGTAAAAACCCTGTATTAGTTTGGACCTATTTTTCTTCAAATAAACTGATCCCACCTTTTGGACTGGGATAACTTAAAAGACACCTGTGCCCTCCTCTCCTGCTTCAAAGGTAAGATTGCACCCTGCCACACACACTTAGGTAGGAGCACACTCCATTTACTGATATCAAAATCCTTCGGGATCCCTTAAACAGATTAAAAAAGAGTTGTCTGAATTGAAACAGCAGTTCATTGAACCTGGTTCTTCGGGGAGTTAATAGAGGTGAGATCTTGCTGACGTTGGTGGATCTGAGCCAAGCAGCAACCTTACATAGACTCAATAACTTCGGTCAGGTCAATTAGGAGGTCAGAGTAATTTACCGGAATAAATTATCAGGACCTCTCCGACTCTAAACAACACCAAACAAGAGGATCCTCACCTTGCATTAACATTAGTTGGATACGATAAGATAAGAAGTACTTTATTGATCCCAATTTGGGAAATGTTTGCGTTGCAGCGGCATAAAAAGACAAGGCATTGCACATTAGAGAAAATAAAAGTATTTATAAATAAACCAGCAAACTGAGACAAAGACAGGCCACGAGTCCGACTCAAAACACAGACTTTCTCTCCAAATTCTGACTTTTTTCTCAAAATGCTGACTTTTTTCTAAAAATCTAAAAATCCTGAATTTTGTCTAAAAATTCTAAAATGTTCTCAAAATCTCAATATTGACTTTGATCGCCCTGTGAAAAATCAAAATGTCGAAATTCTGACTTTTTTTCTCAAAATTTCAAAATTTGGACTTTTCTCTCATAATTCTGAATTATTTCTAAAAATCTCCAAATTGTGTCTCCATGTATTTCTGATCCTCTCTAGAATGGAAGAAGTCATCAAACTGAGACAAAGACAGGCCACGAGTCCGACTCAACACACAGACTTTATTAATTAGATCAGCTGCTTACATTGAAAGCACATGAGTGTTAATGAAGAGACAATCATCATGCTATTGGTCTGTTAGTAAACCCATCTAACCCAGATCAGAGGTTTACATTCACCCCAGAAGCAGCCGTGTTCATTCAAACATCATCGTGTTCTTTAGGGAATATTAGTTTCTAAATGCAAATAAGGCGAATCTGACACTTCTTAAAAAGTAATGACCATGTTTGCATGAGAGTAAAAAGCGAGCATTGAAATAAAAGCTGCACTCTGAGCCGCCCAGACTGCTGGGTAGGGCCACGTTATATTTAAAATATTCACAGGGAAGCCGGTCATTGAGCACAAATGCATGCACGCTGTGGTTTGCACTTTATGTTCACGTTTGCACTTTAGACGTTATTATATGTTAGTTTATTTCCATCATATATTACATTCTGCAGAAGTGGTTGAACTCGTCACTATGACCTGTTCTCAACGAGCCTCAGTAACCCTTTGCTGCTGCCATTCAAACTGAAGTGATGTCACGTGTTCACAAACTACAGGTGGTGGGAAGACTTTGGGATAAATGTAGGTTTTCCTGCAGTTTCAGAATAAAAGCCTCCGTGTGGAAATAAATCAGAATGGACTTCCTGTTGTTCTTCAACCTCTTTCTGAGTTTCATCTTAGCAAATACTGACTTTTGTTTTGAGAGTTTTCTTAAAATCTTACATTTCTGACTTCTTTTTGAGAAACTTTTATTTTCTGAAATCTCAACATTTAGATTTATTTAAAAAGAACACAAACGCTGGGGGGGGGGGGCGTCATTCCTGCAGAGAGCAAAGAGACACTGAGGAACCAGGTGGCCAGAAATAGAGCCCAACCCCAGCATAGAGAGGTTCAGTGAATGTGGTTCTGAGGGTGTGGAGGTGGGTCAGTGTGTCTGAGGAGACTCTGTAGAAGGAGAGAGAGCCAGCAGGATGATCCAGATACACTGCTACTCTACGAGAGGAAGAGGAGGAGATGAGTGTTTCTCTCTTATTGTGCCTGACAGAGTAACCACCACCAGAGCACTCCAGACTCCAGGACTGATCATTCCCTCCAAATCCACAGTCCTCACTGTCTCCTCTCCTCCTGATTCCTCTGTAAGTCACTGATATAGAAACCCCTCCGCTCCACTCGACCTCCCAGTAACAGCGACCAATCAGAGCTTCTCTGCACATCAGCTGAAACCAGGAGTCAAACCTCTCTGGATGATCAGGATATTTCTGCTCCTCTCTCACACGTGTCACCTTCCTGTTGTTGTCAGACAGTCTGAGGTTTCTGTTCACTGTGTTTGAGTCCGGTGTGAGTCCACAGGAATCTGATGAGAGACACAGCCGGTATTAAAGATTATTAAAGTACCTGTGATGTCCCAGTGTGAAGATCATGATTAAAAACACACTTACACTTCCTGAGACCTCCTGGCCTCAAGAACCGGACTGCAGCAGGCTCCAGGCTGAAAGCAGAGGGGGGGTCAGTTAGTCTTTAAAGGATCTGATATGTCCACCTCAGTCTGCCTCCAGAAACATCTCTTTCATGATGTCTATGATCTCCTCTCCAGGTGTTGATCAGGTGGGGGCATGCTTCCTGTGTGCAGCGTTTGTGTGCATCAGGAAATATGGGTTTCTCTTTGGTTCACTGTGCGCTTCAAATTTATCTTTTGTCTTCATTTCTGATTCCTGAATCTGTTTTATACTTTTCAGTTTGTTTTGTAGTTTTTCTGTCTCTTTGTTTGAACATCATGTTTTCTTTAGCTCAGGTTCCATCATAACTCTGCTCCAGGTAGTTTGCTAAAGTGTTCCTGTCTGATGGCTATGGGGTCAGATCAGTCTCACAATAAATAAATGCACACAGAAGGAAACACAGATGTAATTCTGGATTTATATATAAATGTCTCCACACACATATTTCAATGCAAGCACAAAAACATATCATTTTATAAATGTAAAAAAGTTTCACAAATATATTTCTGATCCACAAACAAATAGTTACATCAAAAACATATTTGAGTGTTGTTACATTTATATAAAAAACGCTTTCTGTGTGAATCTCTCTGGATTTGAGGCCCCAGACTCTGATGTTACGCTACGTTGCAAACGCATTAAACACACCCTCGAGGGGACACACGCATGTGATTGGCTTAAAATGAAGCAGACATCTGATTGGCCGAAGACACTCGCCTCTTAAAAAATGTATGAGTGAATCTAGCGGCGAGGAGGAGTCTCAAAAATCCAGAGATTCACACAGAAAGCGTTTTTTATATAAATGTAACAACACTCAAATATGTTTGTGATGTAACTATTTGTTTGTGGATCAGAAATATATTTGTGAAACTTTTTTACATTTATAAAATGATAAGTTTTTGTGCGTGCATTAATGTGGAGACATTTATATATAAATCAGGAATTACATTTGTGTTTCCTTCTGTGTGCATTTATTTATTTGTGAGACTGATCTGACCCGATAGGTGGAGCCCGCCTGTTTCGTATTTCTGGCTCAATATGTTTTCAGAAAGATGGTGATTCCACCGTGGAAACCATGGATGTAATGAAACGGGCAACACGTCCTCCACGATGTTTGCTGCGCCTGTTTATCTCTGCTATGAAACTCTGCCATCTCGCGAGTGTAGCGCGAGAGAAAAAGGGCGTTTGATTTATTTTTCTGTCCTCCCGTTATGCAGAAAGTTAAAGACCTTAACGTAACGCAGGTCACGAGATCATTTTGTGCTTAGTATCAATAAAGTACTATCTTCTCTTATCTAATGTAATTACTGCTGAACCAACAGTAACGCGTTACAGACAAATGTAATCTGATTACTGTAACACGTTACTCCCAACACTGAAACTAATAAATCATTATTTTCATTGCAGACGAGGTTCTTCTGATTGGCCGTTTGCTAGGACTCAGAATAAAACATCTGGAAATGAATCAGTTTATTTATTCATGATGTCACTTCCTGTGCTAAATCTGTGTGAACATTGAAACCCCCCCACTCTGTTTCTGTTGGTGGTTCCACGATGAACATTGACCCACTGAGGGGGGGTCTCCTCTCAGTTGTGGAACATTTGTGTTTGATGCTTACAGCTGACGGCAGACAGTGTGAAGAGTCAGGGTCTATCAGCTCTGGGTGTTTCAGGTCATAGGAGCCAGTTTCTACCTCCTCTATCAGACTGAGTGCCTCTCCATACCTGAGCGTGTCCAGTCCAGCAGACAGCAGCCTCCCCCCTGAGGCTCCTGGATGATTGTAGCTCAGGTCCAGCTCTCTCAGATGGGAGGGGTTTAAAACTGAGGCCAGAGCATCACAGCCTTCCTCTGTGATCAGACAGCCTGACAGCCTGCAGACACACAAACAAGCCGTCAGATCATCTGAGGGTCCAGGACTGGAAGGGGGGGGGGGGGCTTATTACTGCATCACCTCTGGGTCATCTCTACACCTAAAACTCCAGTCACTGCTTCACAGTTCAACTGGACAGCCATGGTAAGGGTCTTATTGATATGAACAGATTATACAACAAAGGAATAGAGAATAATGTGAACAAAGACTAGAGAGAAACGTGTGCTTTTCTTATATTGTACTTCTTAAATGTATATATATATATATATATCAAACAGAAGTATTCACGTGTTCATAAGTCCAATTTACAAATAAATTCAGTCAATTAAAGTTGAAAACATTTAGTTAGTTGGTAAAAAGAAAAAGCCCAGCCCAATAACTTATTTGCTTTACAAACCCTTCCTATTTCTCCTTATTATAATCAATCTGAGAGTTCTGTGTTAACGGATGAGCCGCCAACAAAGTAAAGTAAACCCTCTGGAGAGCTGAGATGCAGGCTGTGTTTTTCATAAAGCATATTCAAGTATCAAGAATAATTTACCTACATTTGATTGAGCTATGAGGCAATATACCTCACCTCTAGTGAGGGGCCCAGCCCTTTGTTTTGTTTCTGTGTGTCACAAGGGGGGATGTTTTTTAACTTTAAAGAAGTTTGTGCCAATAACCATTTTGTGAATTGTGACAGATATATTGTGTCGCGTTTCTCTTGAATGATGTTATTGAGGATGGTATTCCCACACCACAACAGCATGGCTGATTGTTGACTAAGTCAAACTGTACTGGTCTCTGACCTGAGAGTCTTCAGTTCACAGTGTGGACTCTTCAGTCCAGCAGAAAGCTTCTTCACTCCTGAATCCTGCAGGTCGTTGTTACTCAGGTCCAGATCTCTCAGACTAGAGGACTGGGAGCTGAGGACTGAGGACAGAGCTTCACAGCTTCTCTCTGACAGGTTACAGCCACTCAGCCTGAGGAGACGATGAGGACAACAGTTATTCAGAGGACAGCAGTGTATTAATAACTGATTCACTAAATCAAATGATCTCTGAACTTACAGAGCTTTGTTGGAGGCTTTGACCACTGGCAGCAGCCTCAGAAGAGCCTCCTCTGAAGCAGAGTATTTCTTCAGATCAAACACGTCCAGATCTTCTCCTGATGACAGTAAGATGAAGACCAGAGCTGACCACTGAGCAGGAGACAGATTCTCTGTGGAGAGACTTCCTGAACTCAGGGACTGTTGGATCTGCTTCTCTAGAGAACGATCATTCAGTTCATTCAGACAGTGGAACAGGTTGATGCTTCTCCCTGCAGACAGATCCTCATCTATCTTCTTCTTGATGTACCGGACTGTTTCCTGGTTGATCTCTGAGCCCCTTCCTGTCTGTGTCAGCAGGCCTCGTAGGAGTTTCTGATTGGTCTGCAGTGAAAGACCCACGAGGAAGCGGAGGAACAAGTCCAGGTGTCCGTTTGGACTCTGTAAGGCCTGGTCCACAGCACTTTGGTAGAGATGTGTTAGTTCAGGTTTGGGTCTGAAGACTTTAAGCAGCCAGGAGGTTGTTGGTTCTTCTGCCAGCAGGTTGACTCCAGAGGTGATGAAGGTCAGATGGACATGAAGAGCAGCCAGAAACTCTTGAACG
The DNA here is from genome assembly GCF_902827175.1 of Gymnodraco acuticeps. Lineage (NCBI taxonomy): Eukaryota > Metazoa > Chordata > Actinopteri > Perciformes > Bathydraconidae > Gymnodraco > Gymnodraco acuticeps. The sequence goes on from NW_022989784.1 coordinate 8,237, forward strand.
CTCAGATGGACGAAGCAGAACACCTTGTCCTGGTACAGTCCTCTCTCCTTTCTGAAGACCTGTGTGAACACTCCTGAGTACACTGAGGCTGCTCTGATATCGATGCCACACTCTGTCAGGTCGGACTCATAGAAGATCAGGTTGCCTTTCTTCAGCTGCTCAAAAGCCAGTTTCCCCAGAGACTCCATCATCTTCCTGCTCTCTGGACTCCAGTGTGGATCCGTCTCAGCTCCTCCATCATACTTGATGTTCTTCACTTTGGACTGAACCACCAGGAAGTGGATGTACATCTCAGTCAGGGTCTTGGGCAGCTCTCCTGCTTCTCTGGTTTTCAACACCTCCTCCAGAACTGAAGCAGAGATCCAGCAGAAGACTGGGATGTGGCACATGATGTGGAGGCTTCGTGAGGTCTTGATGTGGGAGATGATGGTGTCGGCCTGCTCCTGATCTCTGAATCTCTTCCTGAAGTACTCCTCCTTCTGTGGGTCAGTGAACCCTCTGACCTCTGTCACCATGTCCACACACTCAGGAGGGATCTGATTGGCTGCTGCAGGTCGTGTGGTTATCCAAAAGCGAGCAGAGGGAAGCAGGTTCCCCCTGATGAGGTTTGTCAGAAGCACATCCACTGAGGTGGACTCTGTGACATCAGTCAGGATCTCAGTGTTGAGGAAGTCCAGAGGAAGTCGACTCTCATCCAGACCGTCAAAGATGAACACAACCGAGAACTGATTAAACCTGCAGATTCCTGCGTCTCTGGTTTCAGAGAAGAAGTGATGAATAAGTTCCACCAAGCTGTACTTGTTCTCTCTCACCACATTCAGCTCTCTGAAGGTGAATGGAAATATGAACTGGATGTCCTGGTTGGCTTTGCCTTCAGCCCAGTCCAGAGTGAACTTCTGTGTTAAGACTGTTTTCCCAATGCCAGCCACTCCCTTTGTCAGCACTGCTCTGATTGGTGCATCTCTTCCAGGTGAGGCTTTAAAGAGGTCTTCTTGTCTGATGGTTGTTTCTGGTCTGTCTGGTTTCCTGGATGCTGTTTCAATCTGTCTGACCTCATGTTCATCATTGACCTCTGCAGACCCCCTCTCTGTGATGTAGAGCTCTGTGTAGATCTGGTTCAGAAGGGTTGGGTTTCCTGCTTTAGCAATGCCCTCAAACACACACTGGAACCTCTCCTTCAGGGTGGATTTAAGTTTACGCTGACACACTCCAGTTATTAGTCCTGAAAAAACACACAACAAAAGATCATCTGGTCACACTGTAACTCTGGTTCTCTGAATGAAATATGGATATATGTTGATCCCTTGAGACATCAGCAGATGAGACATTTATCCAGAGTGTTAAATCTCTATAGAAACCCTCTTACCGCTCTGCAGACGGTCAGCCAGCTCCTCCTGCTTCATGCTCCTCAGGAAGTGCAGTGTGATGTTCAGAAATGCCTCTCTGCTCCTCCTCTGCTCTTCATCCTCAGCATCCAACACCTCCTCATCTTCACTCTGACTCTCTAAGCCTTCTGGGTAATCTGAACTCAGAGCCTTCTGGACCTTCTTCAGCTCGCTCTTCACATAGGTGACGATGTGGTCCTCCAGCAGCTGGAACATCACATGAACGACACAAACTATAAACCATGGATCCAAACATCAGATCCGGACAGACTGACTCTCTGAAAGTGCAGCATGGAGATGACTGTGAACAGAAGAGAGGTCAAGTATCTTTAGTACATGCACTCACCGTAAATATGGAGTCCAGCTGTGTCTGATGCTGCTGGGCAGACTGACCACCGGGAACCTCCGAGCTCTCCTGGTCCCCTCTGTGGAGGAATCATGAAGCATTAGCTCACATTATGTCTGTCCACGCAGAGACACACTCAGGGTAAAGGAGGACAGGGAAACAGGCTGGTGGTCCTGTGCGTCAGCGGGAACTTTGCACTACAGGAATATTTATTTCCAGCTACTGTTGAAGACCAGAGGATTCTGTCCATCCTTCATTCTGGTCTTCCTGAAACGTGGCTGTGTGGATAGATACTGGACTCTGCAGCTGGCTAACAGCTGTTCATCAGGGAAAGGAAAGACCTAGGGACAGTTCTTACACCAGCCCCCATTACCCCCCCAGCTCCACCTCCAGCACCATAGCAGGGGTCAGGGTTCACCTCCCAGTGTGGACGTTCACAACTAAACACTTTGGACAAGAGAAGGGGTCGGACAAGACTTTATAGAAACTGGTTTTATTCTATCATAACCGGACTCTTACTGTGAGTTACAGCTTACTTCTGATCAGCAGATGGAGGTCGTCCTTTAAAGTTCATGAAGTCGTCCTTCGACCGGTCGCTCTTTAGGGACAGACAGCTGGGAGAGTCTGGTCTCTGCTGCTGGACCCTGAAACAGAAACAGATGCATCAAGAGAAGAAGAAGGAGCTCTTCATCGTCCCACAGAGGGGAAATGTACATTCTGCATTTGATCCATCCTAGTGTTAGGAGCAGTGGGCTGCCATATGTACGGGCCCGGGGAGCAGTGTAGGGAACGCTGCCTTGCTCAGGGACACCTGGGTAGCACTTGGTCTTCTGGGGTCTTGAACCGGTGACTCTCTGGTTCCCAAGCCAAGTCCCTACGGACTTTGCCACCACCGCCCATACATTGAACCGCTGGAGAAAAACTGATGAAAATATGTTAACTCTAAAGTCACTCTTTCCAATGTAATGGTATAAATCGCTCTGTGTTGCCCAACAGATGAACCTTCCAGAATTTCTGAGTGTCCTCTATCAGCCGGTGGACTGCTCTCTATGTGAAGGACTCGGGAAGATGTTCAGAGTAAATCATAAAGACGTGAAGTTAATCTACAAAGAGCCTCGCGTCTCTTCAGCTGCCCTACAGCCAGCAGTGTGAAGCTAACGTAAAAACATCTGTCTTTAGTAGAGAACGTCACTGAGTTCGTGCCCAGGATGCTAACTGCAGTTCACTTAACCTGTTAAGCCCTGAGCCTGTTTTTCAGGTCTCAGGCTCGAAAATGACATTCCCAGAACAAATGACCATAACTTCACTTCTAAAAGGAGTAAATTAATCGTCTTTTTTCTCAAAGCAATGATAAACCTGTGAGTTGGATGTAGAAAAGTCAGAATCAATATAGATGTTTTTATTTTAAAGTAATTTCAGATTGAACATAGTAAAAACATGTAAATTATTGTGTCCGTCCAAAAATAAACCATTACTTATAGTGAAAACCACCCTTGAATGATGGTATAGTAGACTAAAAGCTTTAGGAATCCAAACTATAACATATAATAAGTACCCTGTATCAAGATTGATGCAAAACAAGTGACCTTTGACTTTTTTAGAGAGATTTAGAAAAAAAAACACTTCTGGGGTCATTTGGGTGGATTTTCCATATCTGGCCCCCCTCGGTCGATTTTGATGATTGACACCTCTTTTTAACCGTTAGAGCCAATAGAATCGAGGGGAAGTTCCTAAAATCCATCTAAACATTACCCATTGGTGAATGAGTGATGCGTAGCCAGAATGCGCAAAACCGGAAGCTGTCATACACTCGTAGCAGCTAATATGAAATCTCCGTTATTGACAAAAATATGATGATGGATTATCCGTAATCATTTCAAAGTGACACAGACACATTGGATTAACCTGTGGATTAACCTTCAGCAGCGTTGTTATCATTTTAATGCCATTGAAGACAACTTTTGATCAGAAACAGCAAAAGGTAAGACATATTTCCCGATTTTGCTCCGTAAAGCTACGTTGTGTGTTGTCTGGGTTCGCTTCCCATACCGCGAGTTTTGATCGCTCAGTGATGATACTTATACCCCTAGAATCTGTGGAATCTAAGCTTGCTAGCTAATGTCTTGTTTGTGCAGATCCGATAAGTATACGTTTTTCTACCATGAGTTATGTGCTAAGTGCGTTAGCATTCTTTCGCTCAGGGCTCATTTAGACGCTTCTTGTGAGACTTGTGTTTTGTTACGGTAAAAATGGTTCGTATCGTCAGTTGGCTGAGTTTCTTCCCATTAAGTGGGTATGACACATTAATAGGTTGTTAAATGTGAAGAAGCCCTGAGACACAGTTTTGTGAAAAAAAGGTTAACAGGTTAGCGCCCATCGAAGTCGCTAATAACCAGGATTTCATGAAGGTTACACGGAAAAGCTTAACACAGACAACAACTAACTCAAATGGCTTTTAGGCTGCATCTCACTATTCTTAACCTCAATCCTTGCGTCCCTCACTTGCGTATTTTCCTTGCGTCTTACCCCTTGATTCCACTGAGTCCAATCAGTGAGCGATACACAGACCCTGTTAGTTAGTGGCCATCTACACTGGGCGCATGCGCACGCTGCGACCGGCAGGGAAAAGTTTGGTGTCCTTCGTTTAGTTTGTTTTGTGTTTTTTTAAAGGTTTTTAATGCGCCACCGACCTATTCGATAAAGCGTCTGTATGATTGAATGTTCCCTGCGCCACTAGTCAAAATGGACATTCTTTATTCTGTGATTCTGTGGATCGTATTGCTTCAATGTTTGGCATGTGATGTCAATGGGGCTGTCATCCGGGAGAGGACACAGTACACCAGAGATGTGCTGCTGCAACTGAACATGACAAGTCTGGCTCGCGTGATAGAAACCACGTTACAGTTACCGGACATTATTCGGAGAAATCCAAATGAAACCTGTGCAGTGGCGTTTCTATATGTACAAAAGTGGTGGGGCACAAAAAACTTAGATGTCTATAAGCTTCTGCAATGAGGTTCATGGCTGGTGAGGCACTGACTCTTCAGGTTGACAAATATTATATTTTGACCTAAATCAAAATATAATATTATTTTCAAAAGCCTCTTTAGTCTGATGCTTCGATTAATTTTAAACAGACAGTTCAACAAAAGGATACCCAAAAAATGTAATTCCATCCATCCATCCATCTTCTCCCGCTTATCCGTGGTCGGGTCGCGGGGGTAGCAGTTCCAGCAGAGAGCCCCAAACTTTCTTTTCCCTGGCGACATCAACCAGCTCTGACTGGGACCAAGGCGCTCCCAGGCCAGCGAAGAGATATAATCCCTCCACCTGGTCCTAGGTCTACCCCTTGGTCTCTTCCCAGCTGGACGTGCCTGGAACACCTCCCTAGGGAGGCGCCCAGGTGGCATCCTAACTAGGTGCCCGAACCACCTCAACTGGCTCCTTTCGACACGAAGGAGGAGCGGCTCAACTCCGAGTCCCTCCCTGATGACCGAACTTCTCACCTTATCCCTAAGGGAGACACCAGCCACCCTGCGGAGAAAACCCATCTCGGCCGCTTGTATCCGCGATCTCGTTCTTTCGGTCATGACCCATCCTTCATGACCATAGGTGAGGGTAGGAACGAAAATGGCCCGGAAGACCGAGAGCTTTGCCTTCTGGCTCAGCTCCCTTTTCGTCACAACGGTGCGGTAAAGCGACTGCAGTACCGCTCCCGCTGCTCCGATTCTCCGGCCCATCTCACGCTCCATTGTTCCCTCACTCGAGAACAAGACCCCGAGATACTTGAACTCCTTCACTTGGGGTAAGGACTCATTCCCTACCTGGAGTGGACAGTCCATCGGTTTCCTGCTGAGAACCATGGCCTCAGATTTGGAGGTGCTGATCCTCATCCCAGCCGCTTCACACTCGGTTGCGAACCGATCCAGTGAGTGCTGAAGGTCGCAGACCGATGAAGCCATTAGAACCACATCATCTGCAAAAAGCAGTGGTGCAATCCTTAGTCCACCGAACTGCAGACCCCCTCCCCCATGACTACGCCTCGAAATCCGATCCATGTATATTACAAACAGGATTGGTGACAAAGCGCAGCCCTGGCGGAGGCCAACCCTCACCGGAAATGGGTCCGACTTACTGCCGAGGACCCGGACACAGCTCTCGCTTTGGGAGTACAGAGATTGGATTGCCCTGAGTAGAGACCCCCTCACCCCATACTCCCGCAGCACCTCCCACAGTAACTCCCTGGGAACTCGGTCATACGCCTTCTCCAAGTCTACAAAACACATGTAGACCGGATAAGCGTACTCCCAGGCCCCCTCCAGGATCCTTGCAAGAGTAAAAAGCTGATCCGTCGTTCCACGACCAGGACGGAATCCGCATTGTTCCTCCTCAATCTGAGGTTCGACAATCGGCCTGACCCTCCTTTCGAGTACCTTAGAGTAAACTTTCCCGGGGAGGCTGAGTAGTGTGATGCCTCTGTAATTGGCACACACCCTCTGATCCCCCTTTTTAAATAGGGGAACCACCACCCCGGTCTGCCACTCCTTCGGTACTGTTTCCGACTTCCACGCAACGTTGATGAGACGTGTCAACCATGACAGTCCCTCAACACCCAGAGCCTTCAGCATTTCCGGGCGGATCTCATCCACCCCCGGGGCTTTGCCACTGTGGAGTTGTTTGACGACCTCAGTGACCTCCCCCCGGGAGATTGGTGTTGATCCCCCGTCATACTCCAGCTCTGCCTCTAACATAGAGGGCGGAGTTGTCGGGTTCAGGAGTTCCTCAAAGTGTTCCTTCCAACGCCCTAACACTCCATCAGTTGAGGTCAACAACGTCCCATCCTTACTGTACACAGCTTGGATGGTTCCCTGCTTCCCCCTCCTGAGGTGTCGGACAGTTTTCCAGAACAACTTTGGTGCCGCCCGAAAGTCCTTCTCCATGTCTTCTCCGAACTTCTCCCACACCCGCTGCTTTGCCTCGGCCACGGATGAGGCTGCTGCCCTTCGGGCCTGTCGGTACCTTGCAACTGCCTCGGGAGTCCCCCGGGATAACAAATCCCTGAAGGCCTCCTTCTTCAGTCGGACGGCTTCCCTGACCACCGGTGTCCACCAGGAGGTTCGAGGGTTACCGCCCCTTGAGGCACCTAGGACCTTGAGACCACAGCTCCCCGCCGCGGCTTCGGCAATAGAGGCTTTGAACACCGACCACTCTTGTTCAATGTCCCCAACCTCCACAGGAATGCCCGAAAAGCTCCGCCGGAGGTGTGAGTTGAAGGCCTCCTGAACTTGGGCCTCCTCCAGACGTTCCCAGTTCACCCGAACTACACGTTTGGGCTTACCAGGTCTATCCAGAGGCTTCCCCCGCCACTCGACCCAACTCACCACCAGATGGTGATCAGTTGACAACTCCGCCCCTCTCTTTACCCGAGTGTCCAAAACATACGGCCTCAGGTCCGATGATACGATAACGAAATCGATCATGGACCTTCTGCCTAGGGTGCTCTGGTACCACGTACACTTATGAGCATCCTTATGTTCGAACATGGTGTTTGTTATGGCCAATCCATGACTAGCACAGAAGTCCAGTAACAAACCACCACTCCGGTTCAGATCAGGGGGGCCGTTCCTCCCAATCACGCCCCTCCAAGTGTCTCCATCATTGCCCACATGTGCGTTGAAGTCTCCCAGCAAGATTAAAGAGTCCCCTTCAGGAGCCCCATACAGGACTCTTTCCAGGGTCTCCAAGAAGGCCGTATACTCTGAACTGCTGTTGGGTGCATAAGCACACACAACAGTCAGAGTTGTCCCCCCCCATAACCCGCAGGCGTAGGGAGGCGACCCCTCTCGTCCACTGGGGTAAACTCCAACAACGAAGCACCTAACCGGGGACTTGTGAGTATCCCCACACCCGCCCGGCGCCTCACACCTTGAGCAACTCCGGAGAAGAATAGAGTCCAACCCCTATCCAGAAGTAAGGTTCCAGAGCCGACGCTGTGCGTAGAGGTGAGCCCAACCAGATCCAACTGGTAACGCTCCACCTCCCGCACAAGCTCCGGCTCCTTCCCCCCCAGAGAGGTGACGTTCCACGTCCCCAAAGCCAGCTTCTGTCGCCCGGGTCTGGTCCGTCGAGACCCTCCGCTTTCACTGCCACCCTTCTGGCAGCGCACCCGACCCCATTGATGTTTCCCGTAGGTGGTGGGCCCGCGGGACGGAGAAGCGGAGGTGTTGCCCACGTTGCCTTTTCGGGCTGGGCCCGGCCGGGCTCCGTGGCAAGCCCGGCCACCAGACGCTCGCCGACGAGTCCTCCTTCTGGGCCTGGCTCCAGAAGGGGACCCCGGGCTTCCTCCGGGCCGGGTATCCTCACTTCTTGTATCGTCTTTCATGAGGTCTTTTGAACCAATCTTAGTCTGGCCCCTTGCCTGAGACCAATTTGCCATGGGAAACCCTACCAGGAACACAAGGTTCCAGACAACACAGCCCCCAGGTTCATCAGGGCACACAAACCTCTCTACCACGGTAAGGTGCTGGTTCTTCAGAGAGGTGCTGGTTCTTCAGAGAGAACAAAAATGTAATTGTATCATTTAAATATTGAATTGTTCTCTCTTAGTAAGATCCCATTTTCAATAAAATTGCAGTCTTACCTTGACTTGAAGATGAAGTCCATTTGCCTATCCTTCTGGACAAAAATCTCTATTACTTTTTTGTAAAAGTCCTCCTTATGTTCTTGTAGTTTCAAAAGTCTATCATAAATCTAAATGATGGATTTATGATTCGAAAATGATAAAAGTAGGGTAGACATGTGGATATTATCCGGCTGAACAAAACGTGCATTTATCTAACAGGTTTGTTTCCCACAGATCTTATTTTGAGCTATTTTCTAAAATCCTAAGGAGAAATCTCATTGCTTTTTTGTCGAGGGAAGCCATGCGCAGCTTACTTCCGGGTTTTAGGATGCGTCACTGCAGCTCTCTCGTCTCCTCTTCACACACCACACTTTTCGCGGCACACGTACTTACAGCCAATCAGCTCTGAATGATGTGAGATGACGTATGGTGGGGATGGCAGCTCTATGCCCCTATGGTCATTATTGTTTTGCCACACACATTAAATAGGACAATACTCTGAGCATGCGCAGTGTAGTTTTTACAGTCACCGTTCACTTAGACAGTGAGAGGGAGGGGCAGGATCGGGTTTTGTCCCACATGGCTCTAAACAGCTCAATAGGCACACACTGTAGACACTAATTAGAAGAACACAGACTAAAACAGCAATGTACAGACGAATCAGATGATTAAACATGATCTTGAAATATATTTAATATATTTTTTAATTTATTTTTTGCATTTTGTTGTAATCATTATTTTAATACTTTCTGCTGACACTAGGTGGGGCTGTGCCCCTAATGACCAGTCGCCACTGAACCTGTGGTGCAACGGGGCACCAGAGGAGAAAGCGGGGTAAACGCGGCGGCGTAAGATTACGCATTAGAAGGCAGCGGCTCCCTCGGATTCCTCTGCCCTCGATGATCCTGGGAAACGTTCAATCGCTGAGGAACAAGGTTGAAGAGCTTCAGGGTAATGTTCGGTTTCAGAAGAATTTCAGGGACAGCTGTGTTTTAGCCTTCACTGAGACATGGCTCACAGACTGTAACCAGGACAACGATCTGTTTATTGACGGTTTTGGAGCTCCCTTTCGTCTGGATCGAAAGGCGGAAGTGACAGGAAAAACTCAAGGGGGGTTTGTACGTAAACAAACAGTACTGTAGCTCTGTGACTGTCAGAGAACGCATTTGCACCCCAGATGTTGAACTTTTATCTGTTTCATTGCGTCCCTTCTACCTGCCCCGTGAGTTTCCCCAAGTTTTTATAACAATAGTGTACATCCATCCCAGGGCAAATGCCACCTCTGCCTCCAGCACTGTCTTTGATTTGGTGCAAAAACTGCAGTCAACTTCACCTGACGCATCAAACTTTATACTTGGGGATTTTAACCATGTGACCCTTAAAAAGACACTCACTAACTTTTATCAATATGTCTCCTGTCCAACCAGGCGGGATACAACATTAGACCTGTGTTATGGGTCAGTAAAGGAAGCCTATAAGTCAGTCCCATTACCCCCACTGGGCTCTGCTGATCATAACTGTGTGCATTTACTGCCCATATACAAAACAGTTTTGAAGCGAGAGAAAACATTGACAAAGGACATAAATGTCTGGACAGAAGAATCTGTAGCCTGTTTGCACGAATGTTATGACTGCACTGATTGGGATATGTTCAAAGAGTCTTGTGGTGCCGACTTGGATGAACTTGTTGATGTAACATGCTCATATACAGCCTTTTGTAAAGACATGATTATTCCGTGTACGCAAGTTAAAATATACCCTAATAACAAACCATGGGTGACCAAGGCGGTTAAGTCCAGCATTCAGAAAAAGAACCAAGCTTTTAAACAGGGAAGTGCCTCTGATCTGCATGATGCTAATAGGGAACTTAAAATATAAATTCTGAAAGCTAAACAGAATTTTAAATCTGAACTACAAAACAAAATGGCTGCAAACAACCTTGGCTCAGTCTGGAGTAGCATAAAAACCATAACAGGCCTCCGGGAAACAAAGAATAGCTGCCATGTGACTCTGGATGGCTTTAATTCAGATGTTGAGTTTGCAAATGCCCTAAATCACTTTTTTTCTCGATTTGACACATTTGATTTCAGTAATAATATATCTGAACTGAAGCTTAAACTTGAAGACAATAAGCATTTTAACATAGATCAGAGGGAAGTGGAAAAGGCCTTCCGTTTAGTGAAAGTAAATAAGAGTCATGGACCTGACAACATCTGCGGTCGTTTACTTAAACCTTGCGCAAAAGAACTTAGCCCTGTGTTCCACTACATTTTTAATATGTCTTTACAGACACAGCATGTGCCAAAGGTTTGGAAGGATGCTGTGGTAGTCCCTGTTCCCAAATCCAGAGGCGCCCAAACTCTTAACGATTTTAGACCAGTTGCACTGACATCAATTCTAATGAAGACATTAGAAAAAGTAGTCAGAGCAGAAATGTTAAGGAAGACTGAGCATGCACTCGATCCCATGCAGTTTGCTTACAGGCCACACAGAGGAGTGGAGGATGCCACTGTCACCTTATCTGACTTACTTTTTAAACACTTGGAGGGAATTGGATCTCATGCCAGACTTTTATTTGTTGATTTTTCCTCTGCTTTTAACACAATTCAACCTCATATTCTAATTGGCAGACTTTTAGAACAATTTGAAATAAGCAATAATCTTATGGGCTGGATTCTTGATTTTTTAACCAATAGGACACAAAGAGTGAGGGTGAATGGGACCTTATCTGATCAAGTCAGCTCCTCCACTGGCTCCCCACAAGGATGTGTCCTTTCACCACTATTATTTATACAGTACACTAATATGTGTCAAAGTAGGTGGGAAAATAGGACTATTTTAAAGTATGCAGATGACTCTGTAATTGTTAGTAGGCTCCAGGACAATGAGACCAGCCACGGCCCTGTCATTGACGACTTTGTCAGGTGGTGTGAGGATTCCTATCTACAACTGAACATAAGCAAAACCAAGGACATGATCATTGATTTTAGAAGACATCCCCACATACATGAAGTCTTAACAATCCAGAATCAGAAAGTAGAATTTGCGCAATCATACAAATATCTCGGGACAATTATTGACTCAAAATTGAGCTCTGATCCAAACTGTGAAGCTGTGTGCAAAAGGGGGCACCAGCGTTTGTACTCTCTTAGGAAACTATCCTATTTTAACATTGACAAAACCATGATGATTATGTTTTATCGTGCTTTTATCGAGTCAATTCTGTCTTTTTCACTAATGTCATGGTTTGGTAACCTGACTTTAAAGAGCAGGAACTCTCTGAGTCAGATCATAAAGTGGTCCAGCAGACTGATTGGTGAGCCACAGCTAAACCTGGAGACGCTGTACCTCAGGCAGTCACAGCGGTTATCCAGCTCCATATTAGACGATGACTCCCACCCTCTGCACTCAGAATTCAAGCTTCTTCCTTCGAGCCGGAGGTTAGTCGTCCCAAGGAGTAGAACGAAGCGGTATAAAAACAGTTTTATCCCAGCAGCTATTGCACACATTAACACATCATAGGAGCGTCACACAGATGCCTATTTTTATTTATTTATTTAATTGTGAATTTCGAATGTCCATGTTTGTACTAGTGTTTTCCTTCTTAAAATGTTTTTTAAATATTTTGAGATTTGGTTGAGCAGGGTATACTTGTACTTTTACTAGTCCTTTATTAGAGATGTGTCTGTTGTTTGTTTTTAGTGTCAGGACGGATCCCTTGTCTTTTTCTCTGCAAACAGAATCTACCTACGGGTACAAATAAATAACCGGAACCTGATACGCAGTAAGGGGCGGGGCGAGTGCTGAAGATTTCACCCGAGGATGGTCTGGTGGCTCCTCGATTATCGCTCCTCAGTCCTCCGGCACAAATAAGGGCAATGGGGCGCTACTCAAGATGGCGCAGAAAAATCTACTTTGGAGCGAGGAAATGAAAAGTAAGTAACCTGATATCCACCCTTAGTCCGTTTTATTCTTACCTCCCATCAGCAGATTGAGGCTCCATTGAGCGGTCACTCTTTGAGGAAACACAGCGGGACTCAGGTCCAGGTCCAGGTCCAGGTCCAGGTCCAGGTCCAGGTCCAGGTCCAGGTCCAGGTTCAGGTCCAGGTCCAGGTCCAGGTCTGGGCTTCAACACACAGATGTTTGAGTGTTACCAGTGCATGCTGAGCTGCAGTTGTGTGTAAACTAAGTACATTTACTCAAGTATTGTAGTTAAGTACAATTTTGAGGTACTTTACTTGAGTATTTCCATGTTATACTTCTTTGTACTTCTACTTCACTATCAGAGGTAAATGGTGTACTTCTACTCCACTACATGTATTTAATACCTTTAGTTACTTCACAGATGAATGATGTGAAATCTAATCAAGTGTTGAATCAGACTTTAGTTCCACCTGGAGTAAATCCACCAGCTACCCTGCAGTATACAAAGTCATTCAAACTAGCTGCACCTTTACCAGCTTTGAGAACACTTTCATGATCAATCATTATAAACAGGGCTAGCAACTGTGGCCAGACCCGGCGGCATACATCTGTGGGCGGGCATTTGATTTGCCAGGGCGGGCATAAGTTGGATCATTTTATTCCATGTTTACTGATGTAGTGTTTTTATTTCATGATCATTAACTTCTTGTCCTGTTTGCTTTAGCTTTGAATGTATTTCTTATTTATCTATTTTGTTTTCCAGCTCAATCTCCACTATCCCTTCTCTCTGTTTATTTCTAATCATGAAAACAAAGCAATCTGTAAGACATGGCTTCACCTGTGTCATTGATTCCTATTTATCAATCCATTCATTCATTTTTACATTTGTATAGTTATGTGTTTGCTTATTATTCATCTAGGTATCATTTTCATCTTCTTATTATTATAGTATTTATATTCTTCAATTTATGTAATTTTTTACAATTGTTTCATTTATTGTGAGCTCTTTTTATCACTACTCCTGTAGACTGTATGTATTAATTGTATTATTAAACATTCCCTTTTATGTATTCCTCTTTGTATTTTCACGTATTGTTTAAATGTCCATGTTCATCATTTTATTTTTTATAAACGTTTTTACTCATCTTTATTCTTCCACATATATTATGTTAATGTTTTTACATTTGACCGTTTCTTATATTTCCAAATGTTCTTCTTTTCTCTTTTGTATTCATATATATTTGTATTTCATGCTCTTTATACTCCCACATAAATGTAAATGCCATTTTACATTTGATTGTATTTTAAAATGGTCTTGTTTGATTAAATATTTTTATATAGGATTTTATTTGCTTTTATTTAATTCATATATTTTTAAATGTCCTGCTCTTCAGCTCTTATATTTGTTTACTTTGTTTTGTAATGTTTTATTTTTGTATTTTGATTAATTGTATTAAACAGTTCCCCCTCTGAGGGAGGAACATTAGTGTTGTTTTCTTTAATTAATAATGTTTACATTTCCACATTTATTATGTTAGTATTAATTATTTGTATTATTAATGCATTCCTCTTTATATTTCCAATGTTTTACCTTTACCACTTTTGAAATGTCTATCTTTAAATACTTTGCTGGTCATGTGACGATAGAGGGAACAGCCCCCCCCACTCCACACACAAACTCACACACACACGCACACACACACACACACACACACACACACACACACACACACACACACACACACACACACACACACACACACACACACAGTTACAGTAGTAAGGACATAAATAAAGAGAGAGAGGGTCCCTGAGTAATGATTGATAATAATAATAATAATAATAATAGTTATGGTGTACAGGCGTTTTGAGGTGAAAACAGGAAGAGAGTTAAAGTCTGTCTCTGAGTCTCTGAAAGTAAAACTAAAGAGTTTTTCTTATTCTCTGAGCAATGATTGATAATCAGAGTTGTCTCTAAACACGCTGAAGTCACAAAAAGTTACAAACCTTTAGAGAGAAGAAGAAGAAGGTGCGACACGACCGATGAGCACGAAGTGAAACTAAACAGCAAACAGGAAGCACTTAAAAATAAGAGCTCTTAATATTGTATTTAATCTGCATAAAGAGTACAAGATCTGAGTACTTTTACTCAAGTACACGAGTAATCAGATTATAAATCATATCAATGAGATGTCATATTAATGATTTACAGAGTAGATATGTTCTTTTCTGTGGTGAAAATGCTCTTCCCTAATCTCAGGTCTAAATCTGCCGCTCTGCCTGCTCCCTCTCCCGGATGAACAGAGATGAAATCCCCGGTCCTTCTCCCGGTGCTTTCTGTGATGCTTCACTTCCAAACACCGACATACCTCAGCTCAGCAACAGCGCTAAAGGTACTTGTTAAGACCTTTCACTACGTTATATCACTTTTAAAGCACTTTAAGACGTTCAGGTAATTACGGTAATGTATTTTGACCGGTGGTTAGCTAGCATCAAAGCTAATGTAAGCTAACTGTCACCTGTTGCCATAGCTACAGCTGATCAGAGAAAAGTTTAATCAAATCAAAGTTTATTTATAAGATTCAATATAAAAAAACACGATTGTCTCTGAGTGGGCTTTACATTATTAACAAAACATGTCAACAATACATGATAAAAGGAAAATATAGAAGTCAATAAAAATACAATGAAATATAACAAAAAGTAAATTAAAATATATTAAAAACAATCACATGTAGGACTCAGGAGGACAGATATGGGGTGATCTTAAATCAGCTTTAACTATATGCATTTTTAAAAAGCTTTAATAAAAGCATCATGTTGCCAAAATCATGTGAATTAATCATAATGTCAATAATGCTTAAAGTTATGAGGAGTTTAATGTTGACCTTGTGTTGATGTCTGCAGATCACCACTAGATGTCAGTGTGACCTCACATTAAACACATCATTATGGAGTCTCATTTCACACTCAGCGTGTTCTCTCTGGTCATTCACACCTAACAGCTGCTTCATAGGACTCGACCACATCTACGGGGCTCACTATGGGTCTTGTGTAGGGTAGAGGACTCTTTAAAGTAGAGACACTACATACTGATATACACCTGAACATCAGCAGGAGAGGACTCTTTAAAGTAGAGACACTACACACTGATATACACTTGAACATCAGCAGGAGAGGATTCTTTAAAGTAGAGACACTACACACTGATATACACCTGAACATCAGCAGGAGAGGATTCTTTAAAATAGAGACACTACATACTGATATAAACTCTTTATCTTGGCCAAAACACAGGCTGTTCAAAACGTATTAATGTATCTGAGAGGATACAACAGGATGATGACAGAAACAGAGATTTGTGACCTTGTGTGACCTCTCACCAGCAACCATTTACCTTTGTTCCAGGAAAGTGAGGCCTTGAATTAACCTGCTGTTGCTCAATTACTTTATTTAACCTCTTAAGCCCGAGGGTCCCCCCAGTGGACCCCTCCCACCGTTTTTTTACGAGACTATGTCTCAGGGCTTCTTAACATTTATGAAACTGTTAATGTTCCATACCCTTTTAACGGTAAGAAACTCAGCTAACTGACAATGTGAACCATTTTTAGCTAAAAGAAAACACAAGAGTAAACACAAGAGTAAAGAGCGAAAAAATGCTAACTAATGCTAACAGACTTTTGCACAGCACTCACGGTAGAAATGCCCTTATTACTTATCGTAACTGCACAAACAAGATATCCGATTAAAGCTGAGACTCCACAGATTCCACACATGTAATGTCATCACTGTAGGACCCCGAATTCAATATTACAATAATTACGTCTTACCTTTTTTGATTTGTGATCAAAAGTTGTGTTCAAAGGAATAAAAACGCCGCTCAAGGTTAATCCAATGTCTTTGTGTCACGTAGAATTATTTACTGATAATCCATCATCATATTTATGGCAATATACTGGGCATAAAGTTTTGCCGTCCAGGCTTGTACTTTCAGATATGCTTCGTTTGCTTCTCTATTACGTCCGCAATGGTAATGTTTACGTGGATTTGGGAACTGTCCATCGATTTTATTGGATGTAATGGTTAAGAAAAAGGTGTAAATCACCCAAATCGACCAATGGGTTCCTGAGATATGGTCCTGCGTAAAGTATAAAGAATGCCAGCCAGCGTAAGTACATTACACAGCAGACTTTACTTATTGTTTACTACGTAAGGAAGCAGGAATTGCAGCAGGACCCGCTCTGAGCACGGAGCGGACAGTAGATAACGGAATTGCAGTTTTATTTCTTATAGATTATCAGAACATTTCAAAGGGGACACAGCCCCATTGGATATTAACCTATGGATTAACTACATCATCGTTTTTATCGTTTTAATGCCATTGAAGACCAGTTTAGACCAGACAAAGACCAAGGTAAGCCATGTTAGCCTAGCGCATGTTAGTACCTACTAGCGCCACTTGTTTTGATGTACGTTTTTGTTGATAACCTCGCGAGTTTGTATCTTTCAGTGTTGAGGTGGGCACCGTTAGATTCTGTGTCTTTACGATTGTTACGTTCCCTTGTACAGCTAGGGGGTACAAAGGGAAGTAGCGACACACCAGGATGACCAAGCGCGACAAAAAGGGAGAGAAAACCGATCTCTGAGGAACGAACAAGTCGTTTAATGATCAAACAGGAACACGGCTCACCAGCCAACTTGCAAAACAAATCTCGCTACAACTATATATATATATATTGGAGACATGGACACCACGCTGCACACATCCAGCCCGGGGAGAAGGAGAGAGAAAGCAGCAACCTTCCTCCTGTCCTATATGGAGGCCCTGATTGAGGATTGGCTGCACCTGGGGACAATCAAGGCTGCACCTGGGGAGTCAGAGGGAGAGAGAGAAAAACACCCACACGACCACACAAACACTACGGCACGTAACAACGATCATAAACAATGTGTTGGATGTGCAGCTAGAATAAGTAATAAGGGAGCTTGGAGTGATTTTCGGTGCAGTAATAGGTTAGCATTTTTCGCTCGGGGCTAATTCAGAGGCTCACTGTTAGCATTGTGTGTTTTTTTTTTTTTTAATTAATGAAAAAGATCAGTTAAATGAGTTTTTTCCCGTTATATGGATATAAAATATTCATAGTTTATTAAATATTAAGGTTCCTTAGACGTTGTTTCCTGTAAATGACGCGATTTCGGGTCCGTGGGGTCTAAGAGGATAACAGAGTATGTTTTATTTTATTTATTTTGATTTTTCTCACAACAGTTGTATTTGGATGGAATGAATACCTATAGTGATAATTCAAAGTAATAAAATGATTTTTACAGTGAAAAAGTTCAAATGGAACTGATGGTTCCCAAATTACCCAGAAGTGAGTCCGCCTGGACTTTATTTGTCTAAACCTCTCTAAAAAGGTCAAATTTCACTTATTTTGCATCAATCTTGATACAGGGTACTTATTATATGTTATAGTTTGGATTCCTAAAGCTTTTAGTCTACTAACCCATCATTCAAGGGTGGTTTTCACTATAAGTAATGTTTTTTTTTTAGGCGGACATTAGAATTTACATGTTTTTACTATGTTCCATCTGAATTTACTTTAAAATAAAAACATCTATATTGATTCTGACACTTCTACATCCAACTCACAGATGTAACCTTGATTTGAGAGAAAGGATTATTAATTTACCCTTTTTAGAAGTGAAGATATAGTCTTTGTTGTGTTAGTGGCATTTTCGAGCCTGAAACCTGAAAAACAGGCTCATGGCTTAAGAGGTTAAGCGAGACCCCCTCGATCGGAGCCTCCTGAGAGAGATCAGAGTCATTGTGTCTCAGCAGCGTTTAGACATTTCGGTTTGGCCTCGAAGTTAAGAAGGAGAGTTAATCATCTCTGTGAGGATCCTGACCTTTGACAGGAAGTACTGCCGTCCTGGCATTCTCCATTCAACCTCTGCGACAAAAGAGACAACCTTTTAGACAACAGGACTGTGAAGAATCCACCAATTCACCGACTACATGTTGACCTGATTTGCAGCAAATTGTACTTTTTGATTAAATCATTGGTGGAGTGACTGTTGCACATGTTCGCCTCAACATCCAACGTTTGTGTTTATGTATTTTATTTTATAATCTCTAAGTGTCCTTAACCTAATTTAATTAATTAAGTATTTGTATTCTGATTCTCAGGTTGAATAAAAGTTTTTTCATGAAGATGTAGAGGTGGTAGAAGTACTCGGATCTAGTACTTGAGTAAAAGGAGAAGTACTCAGATCTAGTACTTGAGTAAAAGTAGAAGTACTCAAATATTGTACTTGAGTAAAAGGAGAAGTACTCAGATCTTGTGCTTGAGTAAAAGTAGAAGTACTCAGATCTAGTACTTGAGTAAAAGGAGACTTGTACTCAGATATTGTACTTGAGTAAAAGTAGAAGTACTCAGATCTTGTACTTGAGTAAAAGTAGAAATACTTCTACTTGTACTTGAGTAAAAGTAGAAGTACTTAGATCTTGCACTTGAGTAAAAGTAGAAGTACTCAGATATTGTACTTGAGTAAAAGTAGAAGTACTCAGAACTTTTACTTGAGTAAAAGGAGAAGTACTCAGATCTTGTACTTGAGTAAAAGTAGAAGTACTCAGATCTTGTACTTGAGTAAAAGTAGAAGTACTCAGATCTTGTACTTGAGTAAAAGTTGAAGTATTCAGATCTGGTACTTGAGTTAAAGTACAAGTACTCAGATCTTGTACTTGAGTAAAAGGAGAAGTACTCAGATCTTGTACTTGAGTAAAAGGAGAAGTACTCAGATCTTGTACTTGAGTAAAAGTAGAAGTACTCAGATCTTGTACTTGAGTAAAAGGAGAAGTACTCAGATTTGGTACTTGAGTTAAAGTACAAGTACTCAGATCTTGTACTTGAGTAAAAGTAGAAGTACTCAGATCTTGCACTTGAGTAAAAGGAGAAGTACTTAGATCTTGCACTTGAGGAAAAGTAGAAGTACTCAAATCTTGTACTTGAGTAAAAGTAGAAGTATCAGAGTGCAGGAATACAGTAAAAGTCCTGCATTCAAAATATCACTCAAGTAAAAGTAGAAAAGTATTATGATCTAGAAACAAATGAGATCAAGAAACTGAAAAAGTCCTACAATCCGGTAAAAACACACGTACTGGAATAAGACACACGTACTGGAATAAGACACACGTACTGGAATAAGACACACAAGCTTTTACAATGCTTTTAAAAGGGTTTTTATAAGATTTATGTTTACGGAGGTTTTCAATGTTTTTTTAAACACCTATTTACCGAGAGCCAGTGCACTACGCCTCCGGAGCCCTGCGCTCTTCCCCAACCTACCCCTACCCCTCACACCAGATACTGACTGGTTTTCGGACCCCCCCAGACCCCCCAATAAAGCAAAACTGCACGTTTCAGAGTGGCCTTTTATTGTGGCCAGCCTAAGGCACACCTGTGCAATAATCATGCTGTCTAATCAGCATCTTGATATGCCACACCTGTGAGGTGGGATGGATTATCTCGGCAAAGGAGAAGTGCTCACTATCACAGATTTTTTCAGATTTGTGAACAATATTTGAGAGAAATGGTTATTTTGTGTATATAGAAAATGTTTTAGATCTTTGAGTTCATCTCATGAAAAATTGGAGCAAAATCAAAAGTGTTGCGTTTATATTTTTGTTCAGTGTATATATAAGGAATATGTTGTTTGAGTCTAGCAAACGAGGGCATTAAGACTGAGCAATTTTTACTACATGTATTATTTATCATGTATTATTCTTAATACCATTACAAAATAAATATGTAATATAATAATGTTTTAGAGGAGGACCTCAAGCTAGCAAACTCAATGTCTTGCTTTAAATCTCTTGATATGAACTTTTATCTTATGGGCTTTTTCCTAACTGATGGTGTTTGTTACTGCTTTATAAATTCATGTTTATATCTTCTCAAAATCAAGACTATGTGAATCTGAATTTGATTCAGATGATGGTGTTTATTATCTGTCTCACTGCAGAGGGACGCCTAGATGATGCCATCTTTCTGTGTGATCGCTGTTGGGTGCAATTATTTATCAACAAGAGATAAGATAAGTCAAATAAGTACTTTGTTGATCCCAATGTGGGAAGTGTTTTGTTGCAGCAGCATAAAAAGTCATGGCATTGTAAAAATAAACATTTTAAAGATAAGAAATAAACAAGAAAGTAAAAATGTTGCATTTACAAATGAACAATAACAAGATATAAACAATATAATAACAATATATTCTCAGCCAGAGGTTATTTGTTTGTGTTATCACAGTGGCTCGTCTTCCTGAGGAGACGGGCCACGCCGGCTGCCCATTCCCCCTAGCACCTGGTCAAGACTGCAGGAAGGCTAAATGAAATGTCTGTGCTTGAGCGGCCTCCTCCCTTCTCAAGGTCGCATCCATCTCCCTCGTCCGGGCAGCAGCCGCTAAGCTCAGGTCAAAGTGCCGATCCATCTGGGCCAGGTGCCGTTCCTGCTGGGCCAGGTGCCGATCCTGCTGGGCCAGGTGCCGTTCCTGCTGGGCCAGGTGCCGATCCATCTGGGCCAGGTGCCGTTCCTGCTGGGCCAGGTGCCAATCCATCTGGGCCAGGTGCCGTTCCTGCTGGGCCAGGTGCCAATCCATCTGGGCCAGGTGCCGTTCCTGCTGGGCCAGGTTCTGTTCATGGTGCCGTTCCTGTTGGGCCAGGTCCTGTCCTCCTCGTTCCTCTTGCCTGGGTGACAATAAGATGATTATAGCAATAACAATTAGCAATAAGAATGAAAAACACAGGGCAGGTACAGGTCACACAAGGATTTAAGAATAACATGTATAAGCAGAACAACAGTAAGGATGAACTAAAGGAAGTTCTGGCCCTAGATGTTTACAATGATTGTTACGTCCCCAGCTCGCTTAGGGTAAAAGGGAAGCAACACGAAACCAGGTGTTCTTGGTAATCCAGATCTTCGGTCACGCCTACCGGAGGAGGGACAGGAAACTGGCATCCAATGGCGTCCGGGCAACGGCACATCTCATATACATATAACATACACAGCTGAAAACAATCCCAGACAGGTTAACGAGCAGACTGCAGCAGCCGTGACACCCCCCCCCCCCCCCCCTTAAGACACAAACTCACAGTTCTGTTAACCATGCCTACTACTAAACCTACCTAATAATTCTGAAGGACTCTAAAAGACTCGAAGGAAATCTCTACACACAATACACATAACGACCAGGTTCGTAACACCCCCCCAACTAAAAATCAAACATTTCCCCCTAAAGAAAGTGTTTGACCTCTCAAGGAGTAACGGACTCTGAAGGACTCATAATAACTCTGAAGGACTATAACGGACTCATAAGGACTCATAAGGACTCAACATGTGCCTGACTGCGGCTGCTCTTTGCGTTTCAGCGACAAACAGTTGGCGATGACATGCCCAGGCTCGCGAGAGTAAAACACTCTACACCACAATACGATCCGGCAAACATTTCTTAAATTCTTCTAACAGAAGCAATTCTCGCAGAGAAACAAAATCATTCGCTTTACATGTTGTGACCCATTTATCGGACATGCTTCCCTTTTCCCTGCCGAACTCCACATATGTTTGTCAGTCTCACTGAATACTGGAACCAGAGAAATATTTCTGCTAATATCAAAGCCAACAGAATTCAAGTTAGTGGAACTGAGTGTCATACCTGCGGGTGGGGCTGGTGCGTGTGTCTGCGCATCCAGCTCCAGCTTCCTTATTTCCAGCTGAAACTGTAGCTATGCCTGCCCGGCCCGCTCCTTAGCCTCTATCTCAAGACGTGCTATGCGGACTTTAATCCTCACCACATCTTGAGAGCCATCACTTGCCGCGGATAGTGCATCGAATCGAGGAAGTGTACCCGGCGTCTCCCGCTGTGTACCTTCCTCATCCTGCCCTCCCAACGCGCCAGCAGCCTGGGATTCCCCGTCAAGCTCCTGTGTGAACTCTATATGGGCCGTGGTACCGTCAGACACAGCCAGATTTGATTCGCCGGACAACTTAAGGACACCCCATTCCACCAACTGATCTATGACCTGAGCCTTAAGCTCATCTTTTACCACATTTTTCTTTACCGTGAGACTAAAATGATCTGCGATCTGAAATAAATGGTCTTTTCGACACTTGTCTATTCCTTCAAGCGAAGGACATAATTCAACTGACTCCCAGCCAAATGACGCCATTTAACCTAAGCTTACAAATGTACCATCTGATTCGAATTTATCAAATTACCAACCTGATTAGAAATGACGAGCCCCCAAATAGGTTACGTCCCCAGCTCGTTTAGGGTAAAAGGAACCGACACAAAACCAGGTGTTCTTGGTAAGAGGTTGATTTTAATAATACATTCAAAATAAAGATGATATAACCAAAAATACAGGATCTTAAAGCCAGCTATCTGTTCACAATAACGCTACACAAAACAAAGGCCACAGATTATCACAGTCATAGCACACTATGGGCACTTAAGGCTAAAATAGTGAGGCGTCTCGCACAAGTTCGACGCCGTCACAAATCACAGAATACACACACAACACACTTAAGCACACACCCTAACTAACCACTGTAGCAGAACTAGCGCAGAGCTACACAGAACGTAAGGAGAGCACAGAGAGCCGTCTGATACAGATTCAGACCTCTCCTGTCTAACTGAGATGCACACACTCTTGTAAGAGTCCCCGGAAGGTGTGGGCAGGGATTGGTGAGTCGGGCCCGACCTGCTCCAATCCAGATCTTCAGTCACGCCTACCGGAGGAGGGACAGGAAACTGGCATCCAATGGCGTCCGGGCAACGGCACATCTCATATACATATAACATACACAGCTGAAAACAATCCCAGACAGGTTAACGAGCAGACAGCAGCAGCAGCCGTGACAATGATTGTTTACAAATGTCTTTCTTTTTGGTGTCTATATACCCCGGGATCCTGAGTCATGGATGATCCTGTTGCTGCGGTCCTGTGTCCTGGATCGCGAGCCCTGGATCTTGAGTCGTGGCTGTGGTCCTGGATCATAGGTCCTGGATGGATATCCTCATGGATTCATCTTCCTATTATACACACATGCATTTCCAAACATGTGGACTACCTATGTTGCAAATGTATTATCTTTTCAATTTACACACGGCATCTATTGCACGTCTGTCCGTCCTGGGAGAGGGATCCCTCCTCTGTTGCTCTCCCTGAGGTTTCTCCCATTTTTACCTTTAAACTGTGGGTTTTCTCTGGAAGTGTTTCCTTGTACGATGTGAGAGTCTAAGGACAGAGGGTCTAAGGACAGAGGGTGTCGTATTGTCATACTGATATTCTGTACACACTGAAGTCCACTGAGACAAATGTAACATTTGTGATATTGAGCTATATAAATAAACATTGATTGATTGATTGATTGTGAAAGTGAATTACATTATGTCCAGCCTGTTGATAATGAATATAAATATATGTATATGATAGGATGTCACACACAATTGTACTAGCTGCTTACTAGCTAGTTACTTTACTTGTAACAGAGCATTTCCACACAGTGGTATAGCTTATTTTACTGACGATGGATGATCTGAAGTTTAAAAAAAGTCACAATTCCAGTCATTTTGCCATGCCTATTTCTTACCTAGAACCACACGCTGCGGTGTCGCGCTGGCACTCGACGTTGGGGTCTGTGGTCGAGTTGGTGTTGGTTCTTCTGTTGGTGGTCGAGTTGGTCGAGTTGGGGTCTGTTCCTCAGTTGATATTGAGGACGGAACACTGCCATCCCCCATTGTTCGGGACTGTTCCTCCTCGTTAGTCCCAATGTAATCATCTAGAATAGCAACATGACTTGTTAATTCCACAAACTACTGCAGCACAATACTAAATAGCAACAGCAACACCTAGAAAAGGAAAACTGAACGTAAACAATGCTATCTGCCTTAGCTAGCTATGTAGCTCTTCGGGGCTCCATAAAAGCATGGGTTGTGGAACATAAATGTCAGGATAAAATAGACTTCTTTGTTAGAAGTGAGCTTTAGAACAGATAGCGACACAACGCTTTCAAGCAAATAACAGAGCGTTAGCCAAAACGAACCATGCAGGGACTCAAGTGACACTGTTGCAGAGTCCAGGCCTCCCTCCCTCCCAACGTTAGCCGGTCGATGGCCGTAAATAGCGTCCAACAGGTCGAACCACTTCCACTTTTTCCTACCCGCACCACTCGTGCCGTTGTTATCCTTGACTAGGCAATATTCACTCCAACCTTTTTTGTTTTTCCCTATACTGCAGGAAAGTCCTCGAAAATCCGCGTTCGGACATCAGTGCAGAGACCTCCTGAAACACTTTTAAATTGCGAGTTGTTCCGTCGAGCTCCCGCTGGATTTTGTCGCCCGCAATCAGATGGAGGAACGTCTTCTTCGACTGACCACGGTGTGCTTTTTCTTGCCATTTTTGTAGCTCCTCTGTTTACAAAAATGCTGCAAGCTTCGCTAGATTTATGGGACGTTAGGGATTATCTCGCGCGCAACGATTGTGACGATTCTCTAGTTTAAAAACGTCATACTCAGCCCTGGTTGTTGGCCCGGAAAGAACCTTGATTTTATGGGGCCAGAAAATCTGGAAATAGTACCCACTAGCCGGTACTACGCTAAGTGGAAACGCAACCAAAAAACGGGCCCTGCACGGCTCTGCACGCTTAAAGCGAGCTCCGCGCTGTAGTGGAAATGCGCCATAAGGTATCTTATTTGGGAAACATGGTCTCTAAGGTTTGGAGGACAAAGTTTCCAGGAGGGGTATAATGGGTTTATTGTTCAATTTAGTAATTGAATTTTAAAATGTACTTGATACCATTTTGCTTCCATCCCAGGTAATCTTTCATTATTTCTTCTGTGACACATTGGTTTCAGATGTCTTTTAATTCTTGTAACGTGAATCTTTTAACCCTCACATGATCCAGAGGGCAAATTAAACAACTTTTCGCCAAAACAACTTTTTGTTCCTACAAGCTCGCCAAAATGGCTTCACCAGTCTGATAAAGCATTAAAAGACAAGGCATCGTACATTAGAGAAATTAAAAGTATATATAAATAAACCATCAAACTGAGACAAAGACAGGCCACGAGTCCGACTCAACACACAGACTTTATTAATTAGATCAGCTGCTTACATTGAAAGCACATGAGTGTTAATGATGAGACAATCATCATGTGATTGGTCTGTTAATAAACCCATCTAACCCAGATCAGAGGTTTACATTCACCCCAAAAGCAGCCGTGTTCATTCAAACATCATCGTGTTGTTTAGGGAGTATTAGTTTCTAAATGCAAATAAGGCGAATCTGACACTTCTTAAAAAGTAATGACCATGTTTGCATGAGAGTAAAAAGCGAGCATTAAAATAAAAGCTGCACACTGCCGCTCAGACTCTGCTGTGTAGGGCCCTGTTATATTTTAACCTGTGAAGCCCCAAGCCAGTTTTTCAGGTTTCAGGCTCGAAAATGACATTCCCAGAACAAATGACCATATCTTCCCTTCTAAAAGGGTTAAATTAATAATCTTTTTTCTCAAAGCAATGATAAACCTGTGAGTTGGATGTAGAAAAGTCAGAATCAATATAGATGTTTTTTATTTTAAAGAAAGATTGAACATGGTAAAAAACTGTAAATTATAGTGTCCGTCCAAAAAATATTTTGTACTTATAATGAAAACTAACCTTGGATGATGGGTTAGTAGAGTAAAAGCTTTAGGAATCCAAAGTACAATATATAATAAGTACCCTGTATCAAGATTGATGTAAAACAAGTGATATTTGACCTTTTTAGACAGATTTAGCAAAAAAACCTCTTCTAGGGCCATTTGGGTGGATTTTCCTTATCTCTGGCCCCCCTTCTTCGATTTTGACATGTGACATCTCTTCTAGAACCAATAGAATCGAAGGGGAATCGTCCCGCACACACTCCTGTTAAAAAAAAAAGGTCCCGTCTTTGTGCATGCAATGTTCCTGCAGAGCGTAGTAATATCTTCGCTCTGATATTTGAAAACGGAATTGCAGATTTATTGCTTATAGATTATCAGAACATTTCAAAGGGGACGCAGCCACATTGGATATTAACCTATGGATTAACTACAGCATCGTTGTTATCGTTTTAATGCCATTGAAGACCAGTTTAGACCAGACAAAGACCAAGGTAAGTTATGTTAGCATTGTAGGCTACCTAGCGCCACATGTTTTGATGTACGTTTTTGTTGATAACGTTACGAGTTTGTATCTTTCAGTGTTGAGGTGGGCACCGTTAGATTCTGTGTCTTTACGATTATAAACGATGTGTTGGATGTGCAGCTAAGATAAGTAATAAGGGAGCTAGGAGTGATTATCGGTGCAGTAATAGGTTAGCATTTTTCGCTCAGGGCTAATTCAGAGGGTCACTGCTAGCATTGTGTTTTTTTTTTTTTTAAAGAAATGAAAAAGATCAGTTAAATGAGTTTTTCCCCGTTATATGGATATAAAATATTCATAGTTTATTAAATATTAAGGTTCCTTAGACGTTGTTTCCATCATATATTATATTCTTCAGAAGTGGTTGAACTTGTCACTATGACCTGTTCTCAACGAGCCTCAGTAACCCTTTGCTGCTGCCATTCAAACTGAAGTGATGTCACGTGTTCACAAACTACAGGTGGTGGGAAGACTTTGGGATAAATGTAGGTTTTCCTGCAGTTTCAGAATAAAAGCCTCCGTGTGGAAATAAATCAGAATGGACTTCCTGTTGTTCTTCAACCTCTTTCTGAGTTTCATCTTTGCAAATACTGACTTTTATTTTGAGAGTTTTCTTAAAATCTTACAATTCTGACTTCTTTTTGAAAAACTTTTATTTTCTGAAATCTCAACATTTAGATTTATTTAAAAAGATCACAAACGCTGGGGGGGGGGGGGCGTCATTCCTGCAGAGAGCACAGAGACACTGAGGAACCAGGTAAACAGAACCCAAACCCAGCATAGAGAGGTTCAGTGAAGGTGGTTCTGAAGGTGTGGAGGTGGATCAGTGTGCCAGAGGAGACTCTGTAGAAGGAGAGAGAGCCAGCAGGATGATCCAGATACACTGCTACTCTATCAGAGAAGAAGAAGAAGAAGGAGGAGATGTGTGTTTCTCGCTTATTGTGCCTGACAGAGTAACCACCACCAGAGCACTCCAGACTCCAGGACTGATCATTCTCTCCAAACCTACAGTCTTCTCCGCCTCCTCTCCTGCTGATTCCTCTGTAAGTCACTGATATAGAAACATCTCCGCTCCACTCGACCTCCCAGTAACAGCGACCTGTCAGAGCTTCTCTGCACATCAGCTGAGGACAGGTGTCAAACCTCTCTGGATGATCAGGATATTTCCGCTTCTTCTTCACACGTGTCACCTTCCTGTTGTTGTCAGACAGTTGGAGTTTTCTGAATGCTGTGTTTGAGTCCGGTGTGAGTCCACAGGAATCTGATGAGAGACACAGCAGGTATTAAAGGTGATTAAAGTACCTGTGATGTCCCAGTGTGAAGATCATGATTAAAAACACACTTACACTTCCTGAGACCTCCTGGCCTCAAGAACCGGACTGCAGCAGGCTCCAGGCTGAAAGCAGAGGGGAGGTCAGTTAGTCTGTAAAGGATCTGATATGTCCACCTCAGTCTGCCTCCAGAAACATCTACAAACACTGAGGTGTCTCTTTCATGATGTCTATGATCTCCTCTCCAGGTGTTGATCAGGTGGGGGCATGCTTCCTGTGTGCAGCGTTTGTGTGCATCAGGAAATATGGGTTTCTCTTTGGTTCACCGTGCGCTTCATATTTATCTTTTGTCTTGATTTCTGATTCCTGAATCTGTTTTATACTTTTCAGTTTGTTTTGTTGTTTTTCTGTCTCTTTGTTTGAACATCATGTTTTCTTTAGCTCAGGTTCCATCATAACTCTGCTCCAGGTAATTTGCTAAAGTGTTCCTGTCTGATGGCTATGGGGTCAGATCAGTCTCACAATAAATAAATGCACACAGAAGGAAACACAGATGTAATTCTGGATGTATATATAAATGTCTCCACACACATATTTCAATGCAAGCACAAAAACATATCATTTTATAAATGTAAAAAAGTTTCACAAATATATTTCTGATCCACACAAATAGTTACATCAAAAACATATTTGAGAGTTGTTACATCCATCCATCCATCTTCTCCCGCTTATCCGTGGTCGGGTCGCGGGGGTAGCAGTTCCAGCAGAGAGCCCCAAACTTTCTTTTCCCTGGCGACATCAACCAGCTCTAATTGGGGGATCCCAAGGCGCTCCCAGGCCAGCGAAGAGATATAATCCCTCCACCTGGTCCTAGGTCTACCCCTTGGTCTCTTCCCAGCTGGACGTGCCTGGAACACCTCCCTAGGGAGGCGCCCAGGTGGCATCCTAACTAGGTGCCCGAACCACCTCAACTGGCTCCTTTCGACGCGAAGGAGGAGCGGCTCAACTCCGAGTCCCTCCCAGATGAATGAACTTCTCACCTTACCCCTAAGGGAGACGCCAGCCACCCTGCGGAGAAAACCCATCTCGGCCGCTTGTATCCGCGATCTCGTTCTTTCGGTCATGAGCCATCCTTCATGACCATAGGTGAGGGTAGGAAGGGAAATGGCCCGGTAGACAGAGAGCTTTGCCTTCTGGCTCAGCTCCCTTTTCGTCACAACGGTGCGGTAAAGCGACTGCAGTACCGCTCCCGCTGCTCCGATTCTCCGGCCCATCTCACGCTCCATTGTTCCCTCACTCGAGAACAAGACCCCGAGATACTTGAACTCCTTCACTTGGGGTAAGGACTCATTCCCTACTTGGAGTGGACAGTCCATCGGTTTCCTGCTGAGAACCATGGCCTCAGATTTGGAGGTGCTGATCCTCATCCCAGCCGCTTCACATTCGGTTGCGAACCGATCCAGTGAGTGCTGAAGGTCGCAGACCGATGAAGCCATTAGAACCACATCATCTGCAAAAAGCAGTGGTGCAATCCTTAGTCCACCGAACTGCAGACCACCTCCCCCATGACTACGCCTCGAAATCCGATCCATGTATATTACAAACAGGATTGGTGACAAAGCGCAGCCCTGGCGGAGGCCAACCCTCACCGGAAATGGATCCGACTTCCTGCCGAGGACCCGGACACAGCTCTCGCTTTGGGAGTACGGAGATTGGATGGCCCTGAGTAGAGACCCCCTCACCCCATACTTCCGCAGCACCTCCCACAGTAACTCCCTGGGAACTCGGTCATACGCCTTCTCCAAGTCTACAAAACACATGTAGACCGGATAAGCGTACTCCCAGGCCCCCTCCGGGATCCTTGCGAGAGTAAAAAGCTGATCCGTCGTTCCACGACCAGGACGGAATCCGCATTGTTCCTCCTCAATCTGAGGTTCGACAATCGGCCTGACCCACCTTTCGAGTACCTTAGAGTAAACTTTCCCGGGGAGGCTGAGTAGTGTGATGCCTCTGTAATTGGCACACACCCTCTGATCCCCCTTTTTGAAAAGGGGAACCACCACCCCGGTCTGCCACTCCTTCGGTACTGTTTCCGACTTCCACGCAATGTTGATGAGACGTGTCAACCATGACAGTCTCTCAACACCCAGAGCCTTCAGCATTTCTGGGCGGATCTCATCCACCCCCGGGGCTTTGCCACTGTGGAGTTGTTTGACGACCTCAGTGACCTCCCCCCGGGAGATTGGTGTTGATCCCCCGTCATACTCCAGCTCTGCCTCTAACATAGAGGGCGGAGTTGTCGGGTTCAGGAGTTCCTCAAAGTGTTCCTTCCAACGCCCTAACACTCCATCAGTTGAGGTCAACAACGTCCCATCCTTACTGTACACAGCTTGGATGGTTCCCTGCTTCCCCCTCCTGAGGTGTCGGACAGTTTTCCAGAACAACTTTGGTGCCGCCCGAAAGTCCTTCTCCATGTCTTCTCCGAACTTCTCCCACACCCGCTGCTTTGCCTCGGCCACGGATGAGGCTGCTGCCCTTCGGGCCTGTCGGTACCTTGCAACTGCCTCGGGAGTCCCCCGGGATAACAAATCCCTGAAGGCCTCCTTCTTCAGTCGGACGGCTTCCCTGACCACCGGTGTCCACCAGGAGGTTCGAGGGTTACCGCCCCTTGAAGCACCTAGGATCTTGAGACCACAGCTCCCCGCCGCGGCTTCGGCAATAGAGGCTTTGAACACCGACCACTCTGGTTCAATGTACCCAACCTCCACAGGAATGCCCGAAAGGCTCCGCCGGAGGTGTGAGTTGAAGGCCTCCTGAACTTGGGCCTCCTCCAGACGTTCCCAGTTCACCCAAACTACACGTTTGGGCTTACCAGGTCTATCCAGAGGCTTCCCCCGCCACTCGACCCAACTCACCACCAGATGGTGATCAGTTGACAACTCCGCCCCTCTCTAGAGAGAATGGACGTCCATTCTCAGGAGACGTCTGACAGTGGTGCGGTTACCCAAAGTGCCAGAGCCCCAAACGACGGACTGTAAGCAGGGTCCCACACTCACACAGGCAGAGATCCAGAGTCATGCACATGGCTTTCTTACCCAGCAATAAGTGTGTGAAAGCTGGGTAAACGTGATGTGAATACAGGGGGGGAGACCAGCAGCAGGCTGTGACCCAGACAGAGAGCTCCTTCCAGCACCTCGCTCTCCCACCACCCAGAGGACAGGCTGCTTCACAGCACTATGTAACCCAGGAAAGAAGCTTGAAACCTGTCCATTTCATCCACATTTGACTCATGAAATGTACAGCAGAGTCACTGCTGTAAGCAGGGTCCTGCAGGCACACAGGCAGAGATCCAGGGTCATGCACATGGGTTTCTTACCCAGGAATGAGTGTGTGAAAGCTGGGTAAAAGTGTTGTGAATACAGGGAGGGAGAGAGAGCAGCAGCAGCAGCAGCAGCAGCAGCAGCAGCAGCAGCAGGCTGTGACCCAGAGAGCTCCTTCCAGCACCTCGCTCTCCCACCACCCAGAGGACAGGTTGCTTCACAGCACTATGTAACCCAGGAAAGAAGCTTGAATCTTGTCCATTTCATCCACATTTAAGGCGGATATAGTCCCCTGACAACTCCCGTGACATTCCTCCAGAGTCAGAAAAAGTCTAAGTTAACTTTTGGAAGAACCAGAGGAAGGGGTGAAAATGGATAAAATGTATCCGAAAATAGTGTCTCATTATTCCGTGCCAACTCCCCTTGAATTCATCCAGAGACCAGTTAAAAAACTTAAAGTTTGGTAAGAACCATGATTGGGGGTCCTCCAGGCAACAATTGTATCCGATCCAAAGTGCTCATGTAGCGGATGCATTCCTCCATGATTTCTCCATGATGGAAAATAGCCAGTTTTTTTCTAAGTGCTCTCAAAAACCGGGTTTCCGATTTCGTGCAGATGGTAGCTTGGAAAAGATGAATGAATTTTTTCGACGGAGGAAGGGAGGTCTCGATTCCCCTCTCCGTTGTAAAATGCAACGGGGGGGTGCAAATGTCTCAGGGGCTTCCACCGGAAGCGCCGAAGACTTGAGCTTTTTGTAGCCCCTCCTCCGTTGGCACTTAGCCGTTTTTTCGAGAATTTCGAAAATCATGCACACTTCCATAACCTCGCACACCGTGAGACCTCGGACCCCCGGACTTAAGCGTGCTTTACTGTCCGCCCACCAGCATCCATATTCGGCCTTATTCACAGCAGCACCACCCACCCTCCTGTGGAGGATGTTCTCATGGCCCTGGTAACACTTAAAGGAGGTGGATTTTGTGGTGCTTTACTGTCCGCACACCAGCATCCATATTCGGCCTTATTCACAGCAGCACCACCCACCCTCCTGTGGAGGATGTTCTCATGGCCCTGGTAACACTTAAAGGAGGTGGATTTTGTGGTGCTTTACTGTCCGCACACCAGCATCCATATTCAGCCTTATTCACAGCAGTGCCCCTGCTGGAGGTTCACACTTTAACTTTTTTTTTTACCCTCCTCTGCCTTACACATCCTCCCACACTTGAGCACTCCTCACTCGGACGAAACCCCTCCATGCACACCCAGACTGCACCCAGAGAAAAGGCTGCTTCACAGCACTTTGCAAGCCAGGAAAAGTGATTGAATCCTGGGTTTTAAATAGTATGATACCTCCAGGGCGCATCACCACATTTTACAAGCCAGGGAAGGTGCCTGAATCCTGGGTAAACATTGTTTAATTGTTTAAGTGTTTTTAAATGTGTGAAAACAGTGTTTTGACACTTTCAAAACTCTCCCGTCATTGCCCGGAGAAATTGGGTCGATGTTGTATTCAATCTGACCGTTAATATTCCAGTGAGACGAAGTACGTACAATGACCGGAGTGATCCCATGTTAATTTTGTCCCAATACCGGAGCATTCCCTAACCCTCTCTTTACCCGAGTGTCATTGTTTGTTTGTTTTTTTCATTTGTAGCCTTTATTTAACCAGGTGAAGCCCCTTGAGATCAAAAGATCTCTTTTTCAAGGGTGACCTGCAGGACATTAGTTACACATGTAACATAAAAACAACAGAACAACAATAAGGATGACATACAACATAATGTACAGGGTACAGTTTACAAACTCTAAAACATACGGCCTCAGGTCCGATGATACGATAACGAAATCGATCATGGACCTTCTGCCTAGGGTGCTCTGGTACCACGTACACTTATGAGCATCCTTATGTTCGAACATGGTGTTTGTTATGGCCAATCCATGACTAGCACAGAAGTCCAGTAACAAACCACCACTCCGGTTCAGATCAGGGGGGCCGTTCCTCCCAATCACGCCCCTCCAAGTGTCTCCATCATTGCCCACATGTGCGTTGAAGTCTCCCAGCAAGATTAAAGAGTCCCCTTCAGGAGCCCCATACAGGACTCTTTCCAGGGTCTCCAAGAAGGCCGTATACTCTGAACTGCTGTTGGGTGCATAAGCACACACAACAGTCAGAGTTTTCCCCCCCATAACCCGCAGGCGTAGGGAGGCGACCCTCTCGTCCACTGGGGTAAACTCCAACAACGAAGCACCCAACCGGGGACTTGTGAGTATCCCCACACCCGCCCGGCGCCTCACACCTTGAGCAACTCCGGAGAAGAATAGAGTCCAACCCCTATCCAGAAGTAAGGTTCCAGAGCCAACGCTGTGCGTAGAGGTGAGCTCAACCAGATCCAACTGGTAACGCTCCACCTCCCGCACAAGCTCCGGCTCCTTCCCCCCCAGAGAGGTGACGTTCCACGTCCCCAAAGCCAGCTTCTGTCGCCCGGGTCTGGTCCATCGAGACCCTCCGCTTTCACTGCCACCCTTCTGGCAGCGCACCCGACCCCATCGCTGTTTCCCGTAGGTGGTGGGCCCGCGGGACGGAGAAGCGGAGGTGTTGCCCACGTTGCCTTTACGGGCTGGGCCGGGCCGGGCTCCGTGGCAAGCCCGGCCACCAGATGCTCGCCGACGAGTCCTCCTTCTGGGCCTGGCTCCAGAAGGGGACCCCGGGCTTCCTCCGGGCCGGGTATCCTCACTTCTACGTAACATTGCAAAAATCAGGCATATCTTGCCTCAAAACGATGCAGAGAAACTAGTCCATGCATTTGTTACTTCAAGGCTGGATTATTGTAACTTTATTATCAGGGTGTACCAAGAAGTCAGTCAAGTCGCTTCAGCTGATTCAAAATGCTGCAGCTCGTGTACTAACCAGAGTTAGGAAAAGGGACCACATTACTCCTGTTCTGGCTGCCTTACACTGGCTCCCTATAGAACACAGGATAGAATTTAAAATTATTCTTCTCGCCTACAAAGCCCTTAATGGGCAGGCGCCATCTCACCTTAAAGAACTCATTATACCCTACTGTCCTACTAGGGCATTGCGTTCCAAGAATGCAGGGTTGTTGGTTGTTCCTAGAGTCTCTAAAAGTACAATGGGAGCCAGAGCCTTTTCTTATCAAGCTCCACATTTGTGGAATCAGCTTCCAGTTTGTGTTCGGGCGGCAGACACCCTATCCGTTTTTAAGAGTGCGCTTAAGACCTTCCTTTTTGATAAAGCTTATAGTTAGGGCTGATTAGATTCAGCCCCTAGTTTTGCTGATATAGGCTTAGTTTGTCGGGGGACATCTTACTTCTTCCTTCTCTGTGTCTATACCTGTGTACTCTCATGTTCCGATTAACCCAGCTTCCCCAAATGTCTTTTTTTTTTGTGTCTATATACGCTGGGATCCGGAGTCATGGATGATCCTGCGGTCCTGTGTCCTGCATCGTGAGCCCTGGATCTTGAATCGTGGCTGTGGTCCTGGATCATAGGTCCTGGATGGATATCCTCGTGGATTCATCTTCCTATTATACACACATGCATTTCCAAACATTTGGTCTACCTATGTTGCAAATGTATTATCTTTTCAATTTACACACGGCATCTATTGCACGTCTGTCCGTCCTGGGAGAGGGATCCCTCCTCTGTTGCTCTCCCTGAGGTTTCTCCCATTTTTCCCTTTAAACTGTGGGTTTTCTTCGGAAGTTTTTCCTTGTACGAAGTGAGGGTCTAAGGACAGAGGGTGTCGTATTGTCATACTGATATTTTGTACAAACTGTGAAGTCCACTGAGACAAATGTAACATTTGTGATATTGGGCTATATAAATAAACATTGATTGATTGATTTTTTCTTTCATCAGGTCTTTTGAACCAATCTTAGTCAGGCCCCTTGCCTGAGACCAATTTGCCATGGGAGACCCTACCAGGAACACAAGGTTCCAGACAACACAGCCCCCAGGTTCATCAGGGCACACACACCTCTCTACCACGGTAAGGTGCTGGTTCTTCAGAGAAGAGAGTTGTTACATTTATATAAAAAACGAATCTCCTTTCTTGTGAGACTTGTGTTTTGTTCCGGTACAAATTGTTCATATCGTCAGTTAGCTGAGTTTCTTCCCGTTAAGTGGGTATGACACATTCATAGTTTGTTAAATGTTAAGAAGCCCTGAGACACAGTTTCGTGAAAAAATCCCCCGATAACGCAGGTAAGGAGATTATTTTGTGCTTAGCATCAATAAAGTACTATCTTCTCTTATCTAATGTAATTACTGCTGAACAAACAGTAACGCGTTACAGACAAATGTAATCTGATTACTGTAACACGTTACTCCCAACACTGAAACTAATAAATCATTATTTTCATTGCAGACGAGGTTCTTCTGATTGGCCGTTTGCTAGGACTCAGAATAAAACATCTGGAAATGAATCAGTTTATTTATTCATGATGTCACTTCCTGTGCTAAATCTGTGTGAACATTGAAACCACCCCACTCTGTTTCTGTTGGTGGTTCCACGATGAACATTGACCCACTGAGGGGGGGTCTCCTCTCAGTTGTGGAACATTTGTGTTTGATGCTTACAGCTGACGGCAGACAGTGTGAAGAGTCAGGGTCTATCAGCTCTGGGTGTTTCAGGTCATAGGAGCCAGTTTCTACCTCCTCTATCAGACTGAGTGCCTCTCCATACCTGAGCGTGTCCAGTCCAGCAGACAGAAGCCTCCCCCCTGAGGCTCCTGGATGATTGTAGCTCAGGTCCAGCTCTCTCAGATGGGAGGGGTTTAAAACTGAGGCCAGAGCATCACAGCCTTCCTCTGTGATCAGACAGCCTGACAGCCTGCAAACACACAAACAAGCCGTCAGATCATCTGAGGGTCCAGGACTGGAAGGGGGGGTGGGGCTTATTACTGCATCACCTCTGGGTCATCTCTACACCTAAAACTCCAGTCACTGCTTCACAGTTCAACTGGACAGCCATGGTAAGGGTCTTATTGATATAAACAGATCATAAAACAAAGGAATAGAGAATAATGTGAACAAAGACACAGAGAGATGACTACAAGAAGATCTGCAGCTGACACTCTACTATAGTTTGGACATCAGACATATTAAATGGGTCCCAAGACACACATGAAATCACTCCGGCATGTTCTGTCTCTTCAGAGCTCCTCACCCAATCTCTGAGGCCCAGTCAGCCTACAGAAGAAGCTTTAATCTGACGCTCATTCAGACTGCTTGTATCTGTGATGTCATCCTTTCAGTGACTACCTAAAGCTCATGACGGTGAGTAAGGGTTGATCGTAGACGGACTGGTAAACCCTAACCCTTTGCCTCCAGCTCTGCTTCCTCTCTCCAACCGTCCTGTACAACACCTTAATCACTGCTGCCTGTCCTGACTAATTTGCTGCCCTAGGAAAGATTTTAGCTGGCACCCCCTCCCCAAAATGCAGACACTCACTATGACTCGCGCATGCATGCACGGTGTGGCATGACCACCAAATCAGAAAGATATGGACACAAGATGTGTGCAAATGTATTTAGTTTCCTATCCATTTGAACATGATTTAAGTGGGGGTGGACCTAACCTCCTCTATGGGGGTCCGGGGGCATGCTCCCCCAGGGAGATTATATTATAATATTTTTTTTATATTGAAGTTAAAAGCATCAATCTGGTGCACTTTGAGAGCAACATTAAGAGATCTATGGAAACATCTCTCAACACGATATGAAACAGAACTGTAAACAGATTTTCTTTTTTGTATGGATATTTTACAAATCACTCCCCTTTTAACTGTATTCTTCTTTATTAATAACAACTTTTTTTTACTGTCATATAGTATTTTATACTATAAGAGAATAGATGAAAAGCTATTCTCTTATTTTTGTATAACTATAATCATATAAAGGTGTGCCTTTACCTCACAGAGCTGAGGTGATCAGAGCCTCCCAGTCTGTCAGGAGAGAGCTCTCTAAAGCCCCCCCCCCATGCGGCCGCTCACACAGTAAATTCCAATGCTAATAAAAGCTGTATACGTTTTTTGGGAGTTTGATTTATTTTAAATTAACACAAATACAACATTTAAACCTACAATTGCACACTAAAACCATTATTTAAAAAAAGAACTATTTCACATAAACCTCTGGTTTTTACTGGGGCTGGGGCAGGTCAACTTGATTTGGGGGGGGGGGGGGTGCGCCATAGTTTATGGACGCTGTACGCAATATAGGCGTAGTTCTGTTAGTATAAGATAATAAGATGTACTTTGTTGATCTAAAATCGGGAAATTGTGTTGTTGTGTTTTGGTTTTTTCGGCGCCCCCCATTGATTGATGCGCCCTTAGCATTCGCCTATACTACCTGTGCCAAGGGCCGGCCCAGTGCCTGTCCATCTAACGCTTAAGTCGTCCCCAGTTTGGGGCAAAAACTCACCGTTTCCAGGCAGAGAGCCTCAGACCCAAATGAGTGCTGGAGGTCAAACGCTTCTGCCAAATCACTAAAAATGAAGCTCTCTATAGAGGCTTTAAAGAAGTTTGTGCCAATAAGAATGTTAACACATGTATAGGTATCTCGTTTCACTACAATGATGTTATTGATGATGGTATTCCCACACCACAAAGCAGGGCTGATTGTTGGCTGAGTCAAACTGTACTGGTCTCTGACCTGAGAGTCTTCAGTTCACAGTGTGGACTCTTCAGTCCAGCAGAAAGCTTCTTCACTCCTGAATCCTGCAGGTCGTTGTTACTCAGGTCCAGATCTCTCAGACTAGAGGACTGGGAGCTGAGGACTGAGGACAGAGCTTCACAGCTTCTCTCTGACAGGTTACAGCCACTCAGCCTGAGGAGACGATGAGGACAACAGTTATTCAGAAGTATTAATAACTGATTCACTAAAACAAATGATCTCTGAACTTACAGAGCTTTGTTGGAGGCTTTGACCACTGGCAGCAGCCTCAGAAGAGCCTCCTCTGAAGCAGAGTATTTCTTCAGGTCAAACACGTCCAGATATTTTCCTGATGACAGTAAGATGAAGACCAGAGCTGACCACTGAGCAGGAGACAGATTATCTGTGGAGAGACTTCCTGAACTCAGGGACTGTTGGATCTGCTTCTCTAGAGAACGATCATTCAGTTCATTCAGACAGTGGAACAGGTTGATGCTTCTCTCTGCAGACAGATCCTCATCCATCTTCTTCTTGATGTATTGGACTGTTTCCTTGTTGATCTCTGAGCCACTTCCTGTCTGTGTCAGCAGGCCTCGTAGGAGTTTCTGATTGGTCTGCAGTGAAAGACCCAGGAGGAAGCGCAGGAACAAGTCCAGGTGTCCGTTTGGACTCTGTAAGGCCTGGTCCACAGCACTTTGGTAGAGATGTGTCAGTTCAGGTTTGGCTTTATACTTCTGGGAGGTTGTTGGTTCTTCTGCCAGCAGGTTGACTCCAGAGGTGATGAAGGTCAGATGGACATGAAGAGCAGCCAGAAACTCCTGAACGCTCAGATGGACGAAGCAGAACACCTTGTCCTGGTACAGTCCTCTCTCCTCTCTAAAGACCTGTGTGAACACTCCTGAGTACACTGAGGCTGCTCTGATATCGATGCCACACTCTGTCAGGTCGGACTCATAGAAGATCAGGTTGCCTTTCTTCAGCTGCTCAAAAGCCAGTTTCCCCAGAGACTCCATCATCTTCCTGCTCTCTGGACTCCAGTGTGGATCCGTCTCAGCTCCTCCATGATACTTGGTGTTCTTCACTTTGGACTGAACCACCAGGAAGTGGATGTACATCTCAGTCAGGGTCTTGGGCAGCTCTCCTGCCTCTCTGGTTTTCAACACCTCCTCCAGAACTGAAGCAGAGATCCAGCAGAAGACTGGGATGTGGCACATGATGTGGAGGCTTCGTGAGGTCTTGATGTGGGAGATGATGGTGCCGGCCTTCTCCTGATCTCTGAATCTCCTCCTGAAGTACTCCTCCTTCTGTGGGTCAGTGAACCCTCGGACCTCTGTCACCATGTCCACACACTCAGGAGGGATCTGATTGGCTGCTGCAGGTCGTGTGGTTATCCAGAGGCGAGCAGAGGGAAGCAGCTTCCCCCTGATGAGGTTTGTCAGAAGCACATCCACTGAGGTGGACTCTGTGACATCAGTCAGGATCTCAGTGTTGAGGAAGTCCAGAGGAAGTCGACTCTCATCCAGACCGTCAAAGATGAACACAACCGAGAACTGATTAAACCTGCAGATTCCTGCGTCTCTGGTTTCAGAGAAGAAGTGATGAATAAGTTCCACCAAGCTGTACTTGTTCTCTCTCACCACATTCAGCTCTCTGAAGGTGAATGGAAATATGAACTGGATGTCCTGGTTGGCTTTGCCTTCAGCCCAGTCCAGAGTGAACTTCTGTGTTAAGACTGTTTTCCCAATGCCAGCCACTCCCTTTGTCAGCACTGCTCTGATTGGTGCATCTCTTCCAGGTGAGGCTTTAAAGAGGTCTTCTTGTCTGATGGTTGTTTCTGGTCTGTCTGGTTTCCTGGATGCTGTTTCAATCTGTCTGACCTCATGTTCATCATTGACCTCTGCAAACCCCCCCTCTGTGATGTAGAGCTCTGTGTAGATCTGGTTCAGAAGGGTTGGGTTTCCTGCTTTAGCGATGCCCTCAAACACACACTGGAACCTCTCCTTCAGGGTGGATTTAAGTTTACGCTGACAAACTTCAGCAACAGTTCCTGAAAGAACACACAACAAAAAATCGGTAACACTTTATATTTAGGTACACAAATGAACAATGAACTAGTTGTTCATTAACATGCATATTAACAATATATTGGCTCTTTATTACAATTATAAAACACTTATTAATGCCTTATTCTACATGAACATATTCTACAAGTAATAAACCATTAGTTGAGAGTTTTTCCTCAATGACCCTCAAATTAGTGCTTATTTGTTGCAAGTAAGGAAGTTGTTGTACATGAGTTTTGGTCTTAATATGCTCTGCTCAATATATCAGTAACAAGACATGAAACTATAAGTGTTAATTTTGTCTAAATAACTCAAAATTAGGTATTTCTATCTAAGAATATGTTTTGGGGTATTGACAGTTCAGCTACCAATAGCAAGGTGATGTTGACCTGTATGTTTCATATTTGCACATTTATATTTTTGTGAAATGTGTACTGAAGGTTAGACAGGAAACCAGGTACAGGAAGTGGGAGAAAGTGAACTGAATAGCATGACAGTAGACTGCTACTAATTTTCCCTATGCAACACGAAGAGTAAACGGGTCAAGTCCGTCAGAAACAGGGGCGGACTGGGACTAAAAATCATCCCGGGACTCTCGACCGACCTTGGTAACACAAGTAAATGGGAACTGGTGGATTTTCAAGATGGCGCCTGTGTCGGCGTGTCGCTCCCTCAGCTCTCTGCCTTTAGCTATCCTGTTTTTGTTTTATGTTTGTCAGAATGTCTCTGCTCTGCTCGTCTATGATCGCCAAGCTCTCCTCCACCTAAGACCCTCACTGGAGTTTATACTGCTGCCCAAACCTACATCTGGCAACCGCAAATCGACTCTCCCCCTCTACTGTCAGATATTCCCACTTATCAGCAGATGAGACATTTATCCAGAGTGTTAAATCTCTATAGAAACCCTCTTACCGCTCTGCAGACGGTCAGCCAGCTCCTCCTGCTTCATGCTCCTCAGGAAGTGCAGTGTGATGTTCAGAAATGCCTCTCTGCTCCTCCTCTGCTCTTCATCCTCAGCCTCCAACACCTCCTCATCCGCACTCTGACTCTCTAAGCCTTCTGGGTAATCTGAACTCAAAGCCTTCTGGATCTTCTTCAGCTCGCTCTTCACAAAAGTGACGATGTGGTCCTCCAGCAGCTGTAACATCACATGAACGACACAAACTATAAACCATGGATCCAAACATCAGATCCGGACAGACTGACTCTCTAAAAGTGCAGCATGGAGATGACTGTGAACAGAAGAGAGGTCAAGTATCTTTAGTACATGCACTCACCGTAAATATGGAGTCCAGCTGTGTCTGATGCTGCTGGGCAGACTGACCACCGGGAACCTCCGAGCTCTCCTGGTCCCCTCTGTGGAGGAATCATGAAGCATTAGCTCACATTATGTCTGTCCACGCAGAGACACACTCAGGGTAAAGGAGGACAGGGAAACAGGCTGGTGGTCCTGTGCGTCAGCGGGAACTTTGCACTACAGGAATATTTATTTCCAGCTACTGTTGAAGACCAGAGGATTCTGTCCATCCTTCATTCTGGTCTTCCTGAAACGTGGCTGTGTGGATAGATACTGGACGCTGCAGCTGGCTAACAGCTGTTCATCAGGGAAAGGAAAGACCTAGGGACAGTTCTTACACCAGCCCCCGTTACCCCTCCCAGCTCCACCTCCAGCACCATAGCAGGGGTCAGGGTTCACCTGGCAGTAGAGCTGGTTGTGACTTTGATGAAGGCTCAGTCTCCTCCATCAGAAGTGTTTGAGAGATGGTGGAACAGCTTCTGAACAGCCTGAGTTTTCAGATGGAGTTTCACTGCCCCTCCCAGTGTGGACGTTCACAACTAAACACTTTGGACAAGAGGAGGGGCCAGACAAGACTTTAAACAAACTGGTTTTATTCTATCATAACCGGACTCTTACTATGAGTCAGAGATGGAGTACCCGAATCCTGGACTCGGACTTGAGTGCCGATTTTCGGGACTCGTGACTCGACCTCGCGCACTGATTGACGCGACTCGGACTCGGACTCGTGAATATCATTTATACCGACACATTGAGAACGACCAGCTAAATAAGACCTGACCCATTGTACTGTGCTAACTGACAGGTTGAAATTGTTGAGTTTTGATAAAAGTTTGGTATGGTTTACTGTGTCAAATGCTTTTCGCAGGTCAAGGAACACTGCTCCAACTGTCCCTCCTTTGTCTAACTTAGCCTTGATTCCTTCCACTAAATAGCAGCATGCAGTCTCAGTAGAATAATTGGTCCTAAAACCAAACTGCATAGGATGGAGTAGGTTGTTGTAGCTTAGGTGTGACACCAGCTCTTCCGCAACTACTTTTTCAACTACTTTGGACAGGTAGAATGCTGATGGGTCTATAGTTGCCTACTTCTTTCTTGTCGCCACATTTAAAAATTGGTGTTACAATAGCAGTTTAAGAGCTGATGGAAATGTATTATCTTTTAATGATTGATTTGTAATATAGGTGATGGAGCTAGCTAAGTCCTTTTTATGTTTTTTTATAAATACTGTGTCTAGTCCCCAGTGATCTTTAGCCTTAGAATTTGATAAGCTGGTAATTATTTTATTCACATTAGTCTCATTTGTACAGTTGAGTTTGAGCACTTTTGTATCGTCAGCTAATGCAAGAAGCGGTTCTGTTACATTGAAACTGTGGGTCAATTCTGAAACAGACTCAATAAAGAAAGTATTAAAATGGTTGGCCACGGCTAGGCTATCCTGTTGTAGGGTTCCGTTTATCATAAGTTCAGTATTATAATTATTTGAGTGATCTTTTCCAAGTTTGTCAATGGTTTTCCATAGTTTTTGAGAATTCCCCTTTGCCTGTCGAATAGTATCTAAAAAGTAATTTGCCCTTGCCTTTCTTAATTAAACTGTAACTTTATTTCTAAGACTTTTGGATATTAAGCGATCTGTTTCTAGTCCCGATTTTAAAGATTTCTTTAGAGCTACATCCCTTTTGTTCATTAATTCCCATAGAGCAGTGTTAAACCATGGTAACAGTTGTTTGCCAATACGCTTTTGAGGGATTGTTTTTGTATATTTAGCTACGGTTTGTTTTAGGGTATGTTTCAAATTATCACAGGCCCCCTCACAATTTTCACCATATGTCAAATCAAACCAGTCAGTTTGCGTTATTTCATTCTCCAGAATTCCCATGTCCAGCTTTGGATGTACGAGATATATTTTTTACCCTTTGTTATATTGTGATTTTTGTAACGCAGCTTGGATAGCTTCCTGGCAACTAGAGTAAGGTTATGATCGGACATGCTAGTAACAAGATTGTATGTTTTTGAGACGCGATCCTCTTTGTTCGTTAAAATTAAATCCAACAATGTTTGTGATGATTTAGTAATTCTTGTTGCATTTTTAATTAATTAACTCATTTGAAATCTATCACTAATATCCTTTAATTTCTTCCTGCCTTTTTTGTCTAACCAGTTAATATTAAAATCACCCATTAAGATTGTTTCTTTACCATTACACTGTTTGAGAATACTAGTTAAATGATCATAAAAAACACTCTTTGCTGTAGGTGGTCGATATACAACAATTACATTAAAACACATTTCCTGAGATAGTGAGATAGTTATTCCCACACATTCAGTGGATAATTCGATTTGTTTACTTTGCAGGCTTTTCTTAACATAAATAATAACACCCCCTCCCTTACCTTGATTACGATCTAGTCTATAAATGTTATATCCTGGGATATTAACAATATTCGACGGAATTGAAGGGTGTAGCCAGGTTTCAGAAAGGCATAAATAATCAAGGTTTGAGTTCGTTAATAATTGCTCCAGTTGTTCCATTTTTGACGTCATGCTTCTGATATTTAAGTGTCCACCGAAAATGCCCTTAGGTTTGACATTTGAGTCCCATAACACCTTTGCATGATTTACAGTTTGAAACATTTTGGTGTCATGTTGTTTTGGCTTCAAATCGCTGCAAATAGTGCGCTGAAAGTTAGAGTGTCGTTTGCCACTGGGTGCGTGAGATGATCGTTCAGAAGTGGGTGACAGAGTGACCTTGTTGAATTGTATCATAAAGCTCCCCTTGGACTGGAGGAACAGGCACCGGTGTGTAGTTGATACGAAGCCTGGGTCCACAGGTCAGATGCGGGGTCTCTCCGGACAACGCACAGCTCTGCGCGGCTAGGGTCCAGCCGATCGAAGGGTCGCCAATCATGGCTACTTAACATGCAGAATGACGTTATTTTGCATGTTAAGTAGCCATGTGCTTTCTGGGGCTTAAAGAGCCTGTGACAGCCTCCCAAACAACTGTTGTGCAATGAAATATTGGGCTACTAGTAATCTCGAACCGTCAGCTTAAAAAAGAAGGTGCGATACCGTTCCCATAAATATCAATAATTTCGAACATCGCGGGGAAATTCCTTCGACTCATATTGAAGTTTTGGGGGAAGCCGGAAGTGACGTCAATGCGGGAACGCTTCACTGTGCGGCGAGAGAGCCAAACACGGACAAAGTGTGTTGTCATGCGTAGAAATGGTGAATTACTGAGTTTAGGCACGTTAATAACGTTTTAATGAAGTTGACTACAGTATATTCATATTTGTCAGTGCTTTCATGTCAATTAGGCGAACATAAACATAAATGATCGTGGTGAAGATGATGATTAAATTAGGATTGTAGTTGTAGTACACCAACATGGATTAAACGTGTGGTTTTTTTACCACAATGTTGGGGAAATTAATGGATAAAATGCACGGATTATGATTATTATTATTATTCCCACTCTGATCGGGATACTAGGTCCACCGTTTCCCCCGCAGCGAGGCTCCCCCCGTTGACAGATTACGTGGGCTGGGCTGGGTGCAGTGGCGGACTGGCCATCGGGACGAATCCCGATGGGCCGGTACCGAAGTGGGCCGGTCGGATAAGTCACTAGCACATCCCCCACTCCCCCCGTTGACAACTTACTAGCGGTACCGAAGTGGGCCGGTCGAGAGTACCGGGCTGATTTTTAGTCCCATTCCACCACTGGCTACATGACCGTATGATCGCCCATATTGACGCACCTAATTCCTAAACTTCTAACAGATCAAACATAAACCGATCCTT
This sequence comes from Gymnodraco acuticeps, assembly GCF_902827175.1. NCBI lineage: Eukaryota > Metazoa > Chordata > Actinopteri > Perciformes > Bathydraconidae > Gymnodraco > Gymnodraco acuticeps. Next base: position 53,161 of record NW_022989784.1, read on the forward strand.
CAGCTTCATATGAGCTCTCAGACACGTTCAAAATTAAACTGTCATCGCTGTCATCACTTGCTGCTGTGTGCACCATCGTGCGTTTGCATGCAGATGCTGGGATCCGGACGGTGCAGCTGGAGCGCTGTGCCCGCAATGACGTCACACATCATTTGGCGGGATTTGAAGAATCCCCGAGAAGATCCAGAATATGGTCAACATTGAAGGGCAGATAAATGGTTATCAAAGTACAAATATCCAAAATCAGTCCAGTAACGGTTTTCGAGGGGACAATATCTACTCAAATTGATGGGTTTGGATGATGGAGGAAACCCGTGTCACAGGCTCTTTAATCTTTATCAGTAAACTGATTTAACCGTAAAAGTTCCTTCAAAATAAGAGTCCCGATCTTATTACGATCGAAATAAAAGTGCAAAACGAAAACTTTACCATAGAAAAATATTGGCATACAAATATAATCACTTCTCTAAAAGTTAACTCATTTTAAATATAGTTGGACATACACTGAACAAAAGTATAAACAAATGACAGTGGAAAATGGAAAGTTCTCACCTCTTGCTCAAAGAGAGTCAAGAGGGTTGTTTGTTACTTTTGTTTTTGCTCCCATTTTTCATGAGATGAACTCAAAGATCTAAAACATTTTCTATATACACAAAATAACCATTTCTCTCAAATATTGTTCACAAATCTGAAAAAATCTGTGATAGTGAGCACTTCTCCTTTGCCGAGATAATCCATCCCACCTCACAGGTGTGGCATATCAAGATGCTGATTAGACAGCATGATTATTGCACAGGTGTGCCTTAGGCTGGCCACAATAAAAGGCCACTCTGAAACGTGCAGTTTTGCTTTATTGGGGGGTCTGGGGGGGTCCGAAAACCAGTCAGTATCTGGTGTGAAGGGTAGGGTTAGGGTTAGGGTAATGTTGTGAATCGAGTGGCCCATGGTGGTGGTGGGGTTATGGTATGGGCAGGCGTATGTTATGGACGACGAACACAGGCCACTCGATTCACAACATTACCCTAACCCTAACCCTACCCCAGAGTTTCAGAGTGGCCTTTTATTGTGGCCAGCCTAAGGCACACCTGTGCAATAATCATGCTGTCTAATCAGCATCTTGATATGCCACACTTGTGAGGTGGGATGGATTATCTCGGCAAAGGAGAAGTGCTCACTATCACAGATTTTTTTCAGATTTGTGAACAATATTTGAGAGAAATGGTTATTTTGTGTATATAGAAAATGTTTTAGATATTTGAGTTCATCTCATGAAAAATGGGAGCAAAAACAAAAGTGTTGCGTTTATATTTTTGTTCAGTGTATTAAAGGTCATTTACAATAATAATATTAATAATAAGCTTTATATTTGTTTAGCACCTATTACAATAATTGTAGCCAAACTGTCTTCACAGCAGTTCAATAGACAGATTAGTATAACATGACAGGATAAAAGCAATGTAGAGGAGCAGCTATACATTTCAACACATATATCCACGAAGATTAATACATGAAGACTTGTGACTCGGACTTGACTTGGACTCGAACACAGGTAATGATGACTCGGACTCGACTCGGACACTCCTTGGGTGACTCGGACTCGGACTCGAAGAGTGGTGACTCGAAAGTGACTTGGACTCGTGAATTGGTGACTTGACTACAACACTGCTATGAGTTACAGCTTACTTCTGATCAGCAGATGGAGGTCCTCCTTTAAAGTCTATGAAGTCGTCCTTCGAGGAGTCGCTCTTTAGGGACAGACAGCTGGGAGAGTCTGGTCTCTGCTGCTGGACCCTGAAACAGAAACAGATGAAACATTTGCGCAAATACCTTTTGTTTTGTTTTACTTTATTATTTTGTTTTATTTCATTCAGATTAGTTTGCTCATATATACCAGCTACTGTTTGAAGGAATATTTTTGTTTTAAATATGATCAAAAGGGTGGAATGTAATGGAACATTTTATTTGATCATGCTGAGTGAGCATTCAAAGTTCACCATTATGTTCTTGATAAGCTATTTCTTAGAAAATGACTCAAAGTCAGCAGTTAAGATAATTACTATTGTGAAAGGTTGATGCCCTTTAACCTCTAAGGAATGTAGACATTATGGCTCTCCATGCAGCAAGCAGATGTTTCCTGGACATCTTGACCACTCCCCTTCTTCCTTATGTGTCTGATTTTGTGAATATAAGACCCTTTACAAATCTCCTGACTTTTGTAGTTCGCTGCAGACTGCTTGACACTGTAACGTTTTACCTTCTTGCAATCTTCATTTCAGTATAACGGAAAGGTTTCCTCACCATTTTATTATTATTTGTTTGTCTTGGTTAATTTGCACCACACAAGGCATTGTGGGACTGCATTTTCTCCTTTCCTTTCGTTGAGGAAGGTCCAGGGTTTCCTTAGCTAAAGGAGGTTATTACACCGCTCTCACTCTCCTGATTATTTGTCCCATTTATCAGGCCGTAAAACATGCTGGAAAAAAACTGCTGAAAAATATGTTGGACAAGACTTCATACTGACTAGTTTTATTCTATCATAACCAAACTCTTACTATGAGTTACAGCTTACTTCCGATCAGCAGATGGAGGTCGTCCTTTAAAGTTCATGAAGTCTTCCTTCGAGGAGTCGCTCTTTAGGGACAGACAGCTGGGAGAGTCTGGTCTCTGCTGCTGGACCCTGAAACAGAACAGATGCATATGTATGTGTGACATGTTTACATTTGATCAACTAAGACCCTGCTACTAGTTGCAAGGCATAGTAAACTCATGGTCTGTAGTTATGTTCTAATATGTAGTAAGATAAGAGAAGAGAAAACCAAAAGAGAGTAACGAAGTTAAATCTGCAACAGGGTTAAAAATGGTTGGTGGACAGTTGTGTATCTTTAGTTATACATTAGACATGATTTGACCAAGGGGGAGCATGTAGATGATGAAGAGAAGAGGGCCAAGCACTGAGCCTTGCGGGACGCCTTGGTTGACTGGGGCTGGAGGGGAGCTGGAGTTTCTGATGGGGACAAACTGTTACCTGTTGGAGAGGTATGAGTGGAACCAGGATAGAGCTGTACTCGTAAGGCCAAGGTAGTTGGATAGGCGGTTGAGCAGGATGTAAAAAAAGCTGCAGACATGTCTAGGAGGATGAGGATACTGATATGACCTAAATACACATAAAGCAGCTAAAAGTGTTGAAGTGCAATGATAAAACAGAGTGAGATGATCTCTGGATAGGAAGCACTAAAGAGAAAGATTTCAGACTCGATTTAAAGAACTCTGGGTGGGGCCGGACCTCAGATCTCAGGAAGGTTGTTCCAGATCTGCAGCGCATAGAAGCTGAATGCTGCCTCAGCGAATTTGGTTCTGACCCTGTGGACGATGAGTAAACCGGGTCAGTGGTGGTCTAATGGATAGTGAGGTGGGCTGAAGATCGGAAGGTTGTGAGTTCAAATCCCGCCTGTAACACCACCACTAGTGTGCCCTTGAGTAAGGCACTTAGCCCTCAGTTACTCCGGGGAGAATGTCCCTGTAATTGGTAATTGTATGTCGCTTTGGATAAAAGCGTTAGCTAAATGAAATGTAATGTAATGTAAACCTTCCCCGATGATCTGAGGGCTCTGGGTGGCTCGTTACAGAGCAGCATATCAGAAATGTATTCTGGTCCCAATCCATTGAGTGCTTTGTAAGTTAAAAGTAAGATTTTGAAGTGTGCTCTTTGTGGAATTGGAAGCCGGAGCAGAGCTTTGAGAGCTGGGGTGATGAGCTCAATTCTTCTGGTTTTGATGAGGGACTCTGGTGGCAGCGTTCTGGATGAGTTGTAGTAAAACACTGTTACAGTAATCAAGTCTGCTTCTATCATAACCGGACTCTTACTGTGAGTTACAGCTTACTTCTGATCAGCAGATGAAGGTCGTCCTTTAAAGTCTATGAAGTCGTCCTTCGAGGAGTCGCTCTTTAGGGACAGACAGCTGGGAGAGTCTGGTCTCTGCTGCTGGACCCTGAAACAGAAACAGATGCAGACATTGGCATGCTGGAGAAAACTGATGAAAAATATGTTAACTGTCTTAAAGTCCCTATATTTAACGATGTAATGGTAATAACGCTCTGTATTGCTAATGTGTGAACAGATCGTAATGACATTTTAAAACTGGGACATCTACACATATTATTGAGTGTTCTGCTATCTGTACAATTATATTGTATAAGTGACTTGTGTGCGACGTTAATGTTGTTTAAGCCATCTGATGGTGACAGTAATATTAGAGAAAAGTAAGAAGTCTTAGATAAATGCTGTGAAAGGAAAAAGTGTTTGGACTCTACTAAAGCAGCTTTGCATGTTTTCTATTTGCTGTACTTTTGGTAATGCAATTGAATAGAGTAAAGTTCTCGCTGAGGAAACACCGCTCTCACTCTCCTGATTATTTGTCCCATTTATCAGGCCGTAAAACATGCTGGAGAAAAACTGCGGAAAAATATGTTGGACAAGACTTCATATCGACCAGTTTTATTCTATCATAACTAGGGATGCTCCGATCGCCAATTTTGGAGCCGATCGCCGGAATCAGTATCGGCCGATACCGATCGCCGATCCGATCGAGTGGGCGGGGCCTATGGGGATCTTCCATTTAAAGTGATGTTTAAAACTCAGTTAATGGGGCTCATTCACTGGCGCTTCCACAAACAACAACCA
>NW_022989785.1:0-105000 GCF_902827175.1 Gymnodraco acuticeps
GTGTGGGTGTGTGTGTGTGTGTGTGTGTGTTGTGTGTGTGTGTGTGTGTGTGTGTGTGTGTGTGTGTGATGTGTGTGGTGTGTGTGTGTGTGGTGTGTGTGTTGTGTGTGTGCGTGTGTGCTGTGGTGTGTGTGTGTGGGTGTGTGTGTGTAGTGTGTGTGTGTGTGTGTGTGTGTGTGTGTGTGTGTGTGTGTGTGTGTGTGCATACGAGCCTGGTCCTGCTGTGGTCAATGAGGTCAGCATGGTGGCCAGACAGACATCCCTACCCCCTTCCTTTTTTTTTTCAGACTCCTCCATCACCTCCTTCCCGGGTTTAGTGTGCGTAGTGGAGGTTAAGAAGCATTGAACGACAGCGTCAGTGTACTTCACCAGCTCTCCTAACATCTCACTTGATAGCAGCTGGCAGAAAGTGGGTGCCCTCTCTTGCAAAGTGTCACATCACAAGCTTGCTGTGTTCAAGTGCAAGTAACCGAGATATGTCATATATATATATACGTTCCCTTATTTTGTCCAAAAACATCCAGATTTCCATACAGGATACAAGAGTTTAGATTCCAGTCAGAGGAAATTGCAGGACCTTTAAAGATGAATAGGAATGTGAAAATGTAGGAGATTATTCTCTGAAGATGACCAGGTGATGTCCCTTCCCCTGTCCATTCCAACGTTTTAAAAACACCACCTGACAGTGAGCGCCCTCGCTGACCCCGCTGGACGACAGACTCTCTGTCTGAGTGGAGGAGGGGGCAGGATGGATGGGAGCGCAGGGGTCGATAGAGGTCATAGAGCAAAGATTGAGGGAGATGCACACAGAGGAAGCTTGAAAGGATGCATCACAAGAGGGATGCGACAGAGACAAAGCAGCATGTATTCAGCCGTTTGGACATTTTCACATACTTACTCTGAAAATAGCTGTGGTAACATAGCAAAGCATAAGCTAAATATGAATTTTAGTTTATCATTCCATTGAAGCAGAGGACGTAATCTGAGAAAAATGTTTTCTTTTATGTTTAAGACATTAATTATTTATGTTAATAGTATGTTTGACAGCAACGAATAGCTAAGTTGAGGTCATAATGCTTTTTAGGCTGTAAGGTGGGGGGGGGAGCAATTGTCCCTGCATCACTTTCTACCCCCTACTTCCAGGGCCCTTATCACACCCATCTTCCATTGCACCATTCATTTTAATCTCAACTGCAAATAAGGAGAGTAAGGTTCAATTTATAAGAAAGAAAAGCAATAGCCGACAAAAACAATTGACCCTTGCACTTTGTGTGTGTGTTGATGTATAGTGGCAGTCTTAAAAATGTTCCAAGTTCCTAGGCTACTTAGTTTGCAAGTATATCTCAGCTTTGACTGTTCCATAGAATTCTGAATCTTTTATGAAGCCAGGCAGGTAAAACACGAAAGAGTGTCTATTCAAAGTAAATTATAGCTCGCAGTAGGTGATTCCATCCAAAGGACATCTTACTACGGTGGCCGACAGGTGCAAACACTTTACACATTTCCAAACGATGCAAATATAAAAACACAAATGTGCCAAAACAAATGTGAATGACGAAACATCTTCAGCAACTTGATTAAGCAAGCGCAGCTTTTTACTAAAAGCGTTGCATTAACTAAACGCTGCCAAATACCAAAATGCTGCAAGAAGCTCAACAGGAAACAGGGACACTAAAAAGTGATGCACATGCAGCTGGGACTGGAGCAACTGTTGACGTTATGGGATTTTAGAGTAGGCCAACTGTCACTGGAAACGTGCCTTAAATGTTTTCTTGGCTTATTTGTATCCTTCCGATATTATTGCAGATCTGCTGTAAGCAAGCTAGCTAACGTAGCTAACATACTAATTTGAAATATGCCTGAAAAAAACACAAATATGAAAAAGGCTAACAGTCCCAACAGTGACAGTTGGCCAACTTTATGATCCTCGAACGTCATCAAACACTTCAGTCTCAGCTGTGTGCGTCACTCTCTACTGTCCCCTGGTGTCTGGGTGCAGCATTTTGTTTATAATAATAATAATAATAATACCTTTATTTTGGTGGACGCCTTTCATAACACCCAAGGACACCTTACAGGACATAGGGGCAATATAGGGAACAATTAAAACAGTGGATTTAGTGAAGTATCAGCCGGGGTAAGACAAGACAAACAACAGGAAATTGACTACAAAAGGACACAAAAGGACACAGGGTACAGTTTATAAAGAAAATGCCAGTTTGAACAGGTGGGTTTTGAGTTGGGTTTTGAATGTTGTTATGGAATCAGACTGTCGGATATGTAGTGGCAGGGAGTTCCAGAGTCTGGGAGCCGAGCAGCTGAAAGCTCGAGCACCCATGGTTTTGAGGCGAGAGCTTGGGACGGTGAGACGTCCAACGGACGAAGAGCTGAGGGTGCGGGAGGGGGTGTACTCCTGAAGGAGGTCGGTGATGTAGATGGGGGCAAGGTTATGGAGAGCTTTATAAGTGAGTAGAAGTTTTTTGTAGTCAATACGGTAGCGTACAGGAAGCCAGTGTAGCTGAGTGAGAATGGGGGTGATGTGGTCGGATGAGTTGGTGCGGGTGATGATCCGGGCAGCAGAGTTCTGGATTATTTGCAGTCTATTGAGGAGCTTGATGGGAAGGCCAGTCAGAAGTGCATTGCATTAATCAATCCGGGATGTGACGAATGAGTGGACCAGGATTTCAGTGCTGGGTTGGGACAGAGATGAGCGGAGTCTGGAGATGTTCCGAAGATGAAAGAAGGCGGTACGGGTGATGTTTTTTATGTGTGGTGCGAATGAGAGGGAGCCGTCCAGAATGACACCGAGGCTTTTCACTTGGGCAGCGAATGGTATGCGGAAGCCGTCGATGGTGATGTTTGGTGCGCATGTTTTTTCAAGTTGGTGAAGATGTTTCTTTACCTGCATGTGTTTTGGCACATTTTTGTTTTTATATTTGGATCGTTTTCTCAAATGTCAGTGCATTTCTCGTAATGGAAGTGTTTTGGGCTGCTGTAACGCGTTCTCTCCTGTCGGACACTATACACTACCGGCTTGATTATTCAAAAGTACGTTTTTATACCTTAACACTGCAAATGATATGACTAAACGGCAAAAAAACTAGTTCTGATCCAAGCCTGCAGACTTCTAGCATCCTACTAGCATAGCGTAGCCGTAGTTAAACTCTTTTCAGTCATACACATTGAAAGGTGCATTACGGCACTATCACCAGTCATATCACAGCATAGGCCCACGAATATTAATATATGCAAAACTATACAAAAACAGTAGTATTCATTTAAATTATTTGCAATAGCTATGTAATCTGTCATGCCAACATAAAAAAAAAGAATTTAAACATAAAAGATTTATAATATTCACAAAATATTCTGAGTGTGTGTTTGTTTTGTCTACAGGAAAGTGGCATAGAAGTGCAGGTGAACACCAAATATTTGTAATAGTCAAAGAACTACAGCTGTTGTAATTCATGGTTAATGTAAGAGGTGCCAACGTATGTAGACAATGTGCTTGACTGTGATGGTCAACTTTTCTTAAAAACAAGTGCTACTCACCTGGAGAATCCAACAGTAGTCATGGCTGCCTCATGATCCCTACTGAGCAGAGCTGACAGACTCAGTCTCACAACAGTCCATCCACTGTCTGAAGCTCTGAACAACAGATGGCTCTTCAGCCCCATGAGGAAATCTACAGTGGATTTCTAAACACCAATAGTCAGCTCAAGAAGTTGCTTCCTCTGGGGATGCAGGAAGGTGGACAGCGCTTGCTACTTTACCAAAGGAGTGTTCTTCAAGAACATAGTTTTTGCAAGAAGAGTAGCAATGATTCACTTTTAAAAGTACAGCTTCTGATTTACCTTGCAGAATCTTGAAGAAGTTCCCACTGGCACAACAAAATCCTGAAGTCTTAGCTCTCAGCTGACTGGGTTCACTGTGTTTCCTGCACGACACCGTCCTGCCATCCTAGGAGAAAGAGCCGCAGCACGAAAGGTGAGCAGGAATAAACTATCCCTAACTATATTTGGGTCATTCCAGAATTGGAGGACATTTAGACATCAAAACTTTTGAAAAATGAACCTTTTAATTTCTACTTAAGAAAAAGGGTTAATTGTTGCAACCTTGACATGCATAGGCTACCTGGTGCCAATAACAGAAAAGGTCATTCATATGCTGGGAAAATACAGTTATACATTTAAAACATTTTCATTGTACCGCAGGGAATGCAACACCTCAAACTGAAACTACCCTGAATATAGTAACTGTTAGGGAAATAATTGTCCTAGACTCCTAGATATGACGTACAGGACCAACCCTGACGTCTGTTTATCTCCTTTAAGGACATAGGCTGCTTCAGCCATAATGTTATTGTTCCCATTCTGTGACCGGTCAACACTAGGTCACAGATGGTCTTTGTTGTGGGTGCACTGGGACACTTCCTTCTTTATTGTTTGTGGACTCCAGGGTATGACATATTCGAGGCCATAAGTGGCGGAAGCAGGTAACTCAGTGTGCCCAACTGTCTAAAGCTATCTTATCAAAATATGTTGATTACTCTCTGTGAAACCAGTTAAATGGGCTAGCAAGAGAGAGGCGCTCCAGAATTGACGTGGCAACCCACCCGTGCAGTCTCACCGTTGACTGCTGTGATTGTGATGTGAATGCTCCGGCCGAAACTCCAAATAAATCATCAGTGGTTTGACATCAAAGCTCCTGCTCTACCGTGTCTCCTTCCTGAGTCGGTGACTCTCATGCATTGCTACACAGAAGTTTCCTCTACAGTAACAGGGTTGCAAATCAATGCTAATATTAGCTTTTACATCAATAATGAATGCTAGCTGCAGAATGTAATGCTACTTTCAAGGCAAGAAAGAAGCATAGATATTTAACTAAAGATATCTTTGAAATTAATTTGTCTAATTGTTATCATATAACAGGCCGTTGACTGTTAACAACCCTTGGCTTGAAAGAAAATTGCAGAGAGGACATACCTTTTGGTCTACATATGGCAGTAGCACATGGCTTGATGATGTCGTATCCTGCCATTTGATTTTTCACTTCCTCTGCCAAGCTTAATAGGTTTCAGTAAAGGGTTGCTTGCATGTTGAAGGACACGCCTTGAGTGTTAAATGACTGTTATTTAGAACAGTTTATGATTTTACAAATTGCTTTGACCATTACAAGAGAAATAATATAATCAACACAATGTTAGCAAATAAAGTAAAAAGTGTTTTAATTGTTTATATTTGACATGCAAGTTGGTCACCATGAGGAGCATCTTCTGTCACGGACTGTTCCACTGCACCATGGCCAATTAACGTAACACCAGGGGCGTTTCCTGGACCTGGAAACATTAGGGGCTTAGCCCACAGTGGCGGCGCCAGAGATTTTCTTTTGGTGCTGTCACATAGTATTTCATACCTGTTTATCATTTATTCTCTTATTTTTTATAACTGTAATGATCACATGAAGTTGTGCCTTGGAAATAATCTTTTACATAATTGCATTCACTGAACACGGGAAATCCTGCCATCCTCTCTAGTGTCATGATGAGGTTCAGGTAAAGCATGGTTAATGTATTATATATTATTCAATCAATCAATCAATGTTTATTTATATAGCCCAATATCACAAATGTTACATTTGTCTCAGTGGTCGTCACAGTGTGTACAGAATATCAGTATGACAATACGACACCCTCTGTCCTTAGACCCTCACATCGTACAAGGAAAAACTTCCGGAGAAACCCACAGTTTAAAGGGAACATGGGAGAAACCTCAGGGAGAGCAACAGAGGAGGGATCCCTCTCCCAGGACGGACAGACGTGCAATAGATGCTGTGTGTAAATTGAAGAGATAATACATTTTACAACATAGGTAGTCCAAATGTTAGGAAATGCATGTGTCTATAATAAGAAGATGAATCCACGAGTATGTCAGCAATCCTGAGGGAGCCATCAGGGAAGTAGTATGGTGAGAGTCTGGCAGGACCGCAGAGACAGGTTCAGCCACGACTCGAAGTCCAGAACTCAGATTCAGTAGATTTCCATTATATAGGGAGAATTGTCCGGGCAGCCCCGAAAATAGAAATAATTATCATTTAAATTGTGGTTTATAATCAGCATCCAGTACAAATACTTTTTTTATATAATTGTTATATTTTTTACCTTCTCTTACAACTTGTTTTTTTATGTTGTTGGTGTTTGCCCCATCATACACCAAAGCATATTCCTTCCATGTGTAAACGTACCTGGCAATAATCCTGATTCTGATGAACAGTGCTGGGCTCAGAAATGTTTTGCACTAGAGCACCCTCTGGTGGTTAAGTCCTGAAACCACACTCTCCACTCCATCCACTGGCTATCACCATAGAAAATCACCCGCAGGCTGGCCCCTGACCTGACTTCCTTCAAATCACATCATGTGATAGCCCGATGAGCCAGATTAGTGACATCATGAGTCATCTTTGACCCAGTTGAGATTCTATGTGCAAGGGAAGGGTTAGTTTCTGTGGAAGTAGTCCTGCGGGATGTGAATCTACAAAAGTGACATACTGTACCTGAAATTACAACGCTTACTTCTGTTGTGTGTTGCGGCACAACAAGTTTACATAATTAAGATGAACCAAAAATATAACATGTTATTACTGCACATAGCTAGTTATGTACATACTCTGTTAGTGTACTTGTTTTTTCTTAGTATCAAATAAAGGTTTATAACTTATATGGTATTTTATTATACTTGGTTCTATGTCACTATGAAAGCTTTGCTCTTTTCAGATTACAAGATATGATACACATACATGAGCGTAGGCCAGTGGTGATAAAAGGATAGTTATATGAATCACAATAGACCAGGGGTCGGCATTCCCCTGGCACGCGTGCCACCATTGGCACGCTGCACCGTAACCAGTGGCACACTAGGAATTAGTGGATTAAGTGTGAAAAATATTTAAATTTTATTTTCGGATCCTGAACGAGACCGCCGCCAGAGCGCGTCTCCCCGTTACCTGCAGAAGGAAGCCATGCACGCAGCGCAGCCCCGCTCTCTTTAACTCCAGGTGACTTTCTGCCGCTTTCGTCCGTGGTGCTGATCGTTTTCACCACGGAGGAAAGACCCTCATATCATAACATGTGTGCTCTGGAGAATCACAGAACTGGCGATCGTCCTTATTATTATGCCGTTCAAACCATCCATCCATCCATCCATCCATCTTCTCCCGCTTATCCGTGGTCGGGTCGCGGGGGTAGCAGTTCCAGCAGAGAGCCCCAAACTTTCTTTTCCCTGGCGACATCAACCAGCTCTGACTGGGGGATCCCAAGGCGCTCCCAGGCCAGCGAAGAGATATAATCCCTCCACCTGGTCCTAGGTCTACCCCTTGGTCTCTTCCCAGCTGGACGTGCCTGGAACACCTCCCTAGGGAGGCGCCCAGGTAGCATCCTAACTAGGTGCCCGAACCACCTCAACTGGCTCCTTTCGACGCGAAGGAGGAGCGGCTCAACTCCGAGTCCCTCCCTGATGACCGAACTTCTCACCTTATCCCTAAGGGAGACACCAGCCACCCTGCGGAGAAAACCCATCTCGGCCGCTTGTATCCGCGATCTCGTTCTTTCGCCGTTCAAACCAATTATTTAAATTTGTTTGTTAAATTCGGCATCATGTGAGTTGCGCTGACAGGTCCACACACTGCTTCCCCGCAGCGAGGCTCCCCCCGCCCTCCTGTTGACAGTTCACAAGCGTCGAGCCCCTCAAGACCCGTGTATTTAGCTAGTTCAGAGAGAATAATCAACATTGATCTCAACAAGATAGAATGATAACACATCTATCAGCTGATCCAACAGACACTAACATAGAACCATAACACCTCTATCAGCTGACGCCAACAGGCAGGAACATAGAACCATAACACCTCTATCAGCTGACGCCAACAGGCAGGAACAGGGAGACAGAACACAGAGCACAGCAGCCAAGGTTACAGGTGCGTGTGCTCAGTCAGGACAGTTTGAACTGATACACTGGGTCAAAGTTATGGGCCTTGGAAATTATTCCCCAACATGGACCAATAGGCATTATATGTTATTTATATCTTAGTACGAAGTCTCTTTAAATGTGTTATTGGAGTTGTGATACAAGTCGGATAAAAAGGATAAGAAATGAGGTGATAACTGACTTGATTTATTGACACATGGTAAAAAGGACTTCCATAACTTTTTATGATAAAATAAATTGTTGGGAATAAATACAAAAAAACTGAGGATGTGGAAGGGGTGCTTTTACTTTGACGGGAACAAGCTGTGGATGTTTCCTTTTCCTTGGTCGTTTGTAGTTGCAGTAAACAGCTTGGAGAGTCCGTAGATGAAAGGAGCAAACTAAAAAGGGTTTTTTGACAAAAAATGAGAATAACTACCGTGGTACAGTTCTGTTTCCAGCACTCATGCTTCAATCTGTTCCTCTTTCAGGGCTTGTATTTGGCTCTCCTCCTCTTTTCTGTCCGTTACATTTGTCTCCGTCTCCTCCTCCTCCTCCTCCTCCACTGTCAGTGGCAACCACGACTCTTTGTGCAGCCTCTCGCTCGTCTCCACCTCCTGTACACTGGGTGCAGATGTCGCCTGCATGTCTGCTGGCAGGTCTTTGAACTGTTCCTCGTTCACATCATAGTCCTTCATCTTTGATTGCAGCACCCACCACCTGCCCACGAAGCCCACATCGAGCACGCGTTCATGGAGCTCCCTCCAGGGGACGGACAGATTGGAGCACTGGGCTTCGTACAGTGTGGCGTCGGGGTCGTAGTCGGCTTGGTAAGCCAGAGCGAGGATCCCCAGGCTGAGGACACGGAGCCGGCCCTCGTTACGGAGCTTCCCCAGACTCTGTACGTGTCCGTCCGAGGTCCCGTTGCGGATCCAGGGCGACAGCAGGCCCAGCTGGCCAGAGCAATCCAGAAGGGTGGCTTCGAAGGCCTGCTGGTCGGGTCGGGTGTAGAAACAGGCCCAGGTCCCGCCCAGCAGAGAGGCGTATATGGAGGCTTTGATTGGTCGCTCCCACGATCCCACCACCACTTCCCGACACGCCTCCTTGTAGTCAGTGAAAAGGCCGCGGCACCACATACCTACAGAGGGAAGGAACCAGCACTTTTAATATTTGTTGTCAGCACCAGGAAGTATTTTGTCATTTACATAATTATTTTTGTCATTTGGATGCTGTTATTTTATTATCCTTGTTTACACTGTACACACAACATCTATTGCATGTCTGTCCGTCCTGGGAGAGGGATTTCAAATTCAAAGATTCAAAGGTTTTATTGTCGTATGCACCGTAGCTATAGTGTAGTTATGGCAATGTAAATCTTAAATACCAAGCTTCTCCAACAATGCAACATAGGGCTGAACGATATACCGTGTCATGGCGATAACCGCGGTATGCGCAGTATTCACACCGCAGGGACGTGCGGTTTTATTCATTTTTTTTAAAAATGCTAACGCACTTTAGCACAGAATTCAAAATAAAGATACCCTTATTACTTATCGAAACTGCACATACAATATATCCGATTAAAGCTGAGACTCCACAGATTATTTAAGTATAGTATCTAAGCGATCCGATCTCGCAACAGGGGAAGCAAACACAGACATCACAACACGTACCTTTTACGGAGCTTTTACGGGAGATCGTCTCACCGTAGCTGTCAATCTGATCAAAAGACGTGTTCAATGGCATTAAAACGAGAAAGAAAAAACGCGGCTGAATCGGTTGATCCATAGGTTGATAATGTATCTGTGGCTTTGAAGCAATTGTTTATAATCCATAATTCCATTTTTATGTAAAAATCGGAGCACAAAAGTTAGCTGCTAATGGTAGCCACCTTGGTGGTATGCAGCTTCCGGATTTGGCTACGCGTCGTCACTCTCACTCCTTATTTGTTCATGTGTTGGTGTGTGTAGAACTTTCCCTGATATTTGACCTTTTTAGACAGATTTAGCACAAAAGAAAACCTCTTTTGGGGCCATTTGGGTGGATTTTCCATATCTCTGGCCCACCTTGCTGGATTTTGACATGTGACATCTCTTTCTGACCGTCAGAGCCAATGGAATCGAGGGGAAATCACACAGTCCTTATTTGGTAATGTGTGTGTGAGACTTCCGCATAGCCAAGACCGGAAGCAGCAGCCACTCTGGTGGCTACCATTAGCAGCAAACTTTTGCTCTGCGATATTTACATACAAATGGAATTATGGATTATAAATTAAATCATTTTTTTTATACAGAGACGTTAAAAACCTATGGATTAACCGATTCAGCCGCGTTTTTTCTTTCTCGTTTTAATGCCATTGAACACGTCTTTTGATCAGATTGACAGCTATGGTGAGACATCTCCCTAGAAGCTCCGTAAAGGTACGTGTTGTGATGTCTGTGTTTGCTTCCCCTGTCCGAGTTCAGATCACTCAGTGATGATACTATATACCTAAATAATCTGTGGAACCTCAGCTTTAATCGGATATCTTGTAAGTGCAGCTACGATAAGTAATAAGGGTACTTTTATCTTGAGTTCTGTGCCAAAGTGCGTTAGCATTTTTCGCTCAGGGGTCATTTAGATGCTTCTTATGAGACTTGTGTTTTGTTTTGGTAAAGATTGTTTGTATCGTCAGTTAGCTGAGATTATTTCCGTTAATCTGGTATAACACATTAATAGGTTCTTAAATATTAAGATCCCCTGAGACACTGTCGTGAAAAAAAAAAAAGTAAAGTACCCGTCGGGACTTTGGGGTTTAACAGGTTAAAAAAAACGCAATATATACCGCAGGGGGGGGGGGAAATCGCGATGATTTTTTTCAATACCGTGCAGCCCTAATGCAACATAATATATATAAAATACATACAACAATACAAATGTTTAAATAAAAAATAGTGCAAGAAGAAACAGAGTAGAATAAAGTAGTGCAAGATTATGTTGCGAGACAAATGTGCCAATGTTCCCCATACATTGTGGGGTTTCTTTGGGAGTTCTTCCTTGTGCTTTGCAAGGGTCTAAGGATAGAGTGTGCTGATGCTGTACAAACTGTAAAGCACCCCTGAGACAAATGTAAAAGTACACTTCTTTCTCACCCCCTGCTCCTGTTTTAGTGTGTGTGTATTGTATGCAGTATTGGTTTCTTGCACCCTTTTTTTCTGACGCCTGGACTCAGCCCTCTTCAGCTGAAGATTGTGTAATTCTGTTATACTTGCTTTTGTCTATGGGTTTAAAAATATAAATAATATGACAACTTTGTTGTGACTGTATTATTTGTTCATCTCTAACTTTGAGGTAATTCGCTTAGTTTTTTTGACCGCACTAAATAGTGAAATAAGAAGAGCCTTGGTGTCCTCAACACACACATCACAATAGGGGATTGGGTAGCATCAGCGCTTTGTATTTTAAGTACTAATTACTTCATGGAAAAGTATAAAGTATAACATTCAGGATTGTCCTTTAAATCCAATGCACAGTATATTACAAAAATAGACTTTAGGTGTCAGTGCTCAACAATAACTGTTTCCCCCAGGATTACAAGTCATATATATATATATATATATATATATATATATATATATTTTATATATGGCTGTATTTATGACTGCCTATGTTTATTAATAATGTCACGTTTTCAACAAGGATGCCGTGTCCCACAAAAGGTTTCTCAGCATCCTCTGTGATGGAGGAGCTAATCATTAACAACTAAAATATATTTTATATTTGATAAGGCAAGATGTAATGATTGTTCAGTGGACCGAAGCTATGCAAACACTATCAGCTAATGTGTGGTGTGAAAACAGCCAAGGCATGACTAGGAAAAGCGACACTATGTCAAACATATTTCAGCTAGCATCTGCAGATGTTAGTTTATATGTGCTAGTTACAATGGCATCTAAAACACATGACAAAACCTGTCTTGTGGTGTGTCGCTTCTCAAAACACATGACAAGTGAACTGTGTAGTATGGAATATAACTTTAACCTGTAAATCGAGAGATACATAGTGGTGTCCCCATCACCTGAACGTTGAATTAACCTTAAGCTTACATTACACTAGCTAACGTTCCAATAGCTAGCATTAGCATATTGAGTTTCTCACCAACTTTACTCTTCTTCAGTCTCTCCCATCTGCTGCCGGGGACCGGAGCCGCTGCTGCCTCCGCCGCCGTGCACAGCGTCCTCCTCAATACACGCCACGAAGCCATTCTAGAGTAATTCAGTCCCGAGTGCAGTCAGTCACCTTCAGGCAGAGCAAACATGCTGATACTCAGGAAGACAGCTCACATGCCGGAGCCAAAATGGCGCCCCTCAAGGTGAATCATTTTCATCTTCCGACAGAAAACTCTACCTCGCAAACGTTCCGCTTTCTGTCACCATAGGCTTTCATATTTTTAATAGATCGTGTAATTGTGTTAGAAACAAACGTTTATTGATATTTTATTGAATCTAATATATCACTCAACTACATATTACACAGTATTATACATTTAAATCAACAAACCTCCTTTTAGAAAGACTCAAATGGGTCACGTGACAGCTTTGTTTACGTGGTGACGTGTACCGGAAGCTAACAGACTGACTGTGAACTCGCTACAAAGACAGACGCTAGCAGTGTGTGATTATTTTCTATCCGTTTATTTAACCTACGTGTACTGGGGTTGATATATTTAATCTGGCTTCTGTAAAATATTCAAACAAATGAGAAACATCAGTGTTGTGTGAATGTAGCCGAGCGTTAGCCCAGATCAGCTGTCACACAGGACATCCTGCTGCCGAGGAGCACAGGTGGGTTTCACCTGTTCTCAGCACAAAGCCAAGGAACAACTATAATGTAAACATTATTTCTTAACATTCGAATCTATACTTTAAAGAGATTGCTTGGTAAGGTTGAATATTGGCTAATGGACAGATGATTGATGTATAATACCTTATGTTTGACTGACGGAAAGGAATCCCTAGTATGTAAACGTGTCTTACCTGTGTCTTCTCCTAGGTCTTGTATGAGGTTGCTGTTTGATCACTGAAGCAATGGCCAGTCCTAATGATCTGCAATTCCAAGGTAAAGGCTGAAATGTAAATTAATCTTACTCAGATTGGCACATGTATGCAGGGACGTGCATAGACATTTTGGGGGGCGGGAGCTCAAGTGGGAAAAAGGGCACTTCCCATCATAATTTATAAAAAAATGTTTTAAATCAAAAGGTTAAATATAGTTGCACATCTCTGACTTACTGACCAATTTATTCTAATACCCTCACACTCACGCAATTGTTTAATACTCAACAGAATTCTACTAAATAATCAGCTAACACAGAGACAATGGCCTTCTTTAGTATTCACTACGCACAAGAGCAGACAACAAACTAGTACAATTAATAGTTATTAAATGAGCAGCCAACAATCAAAATTATGAAGTTACTGTTTAAGGACATTACAGGCAAAAAGATCGTGTTTTCATGTACTTGTACATTTTGTTATTTTGGTCTATTTTGGTTCCATGTTTTCTTTCACTCTAATGGAAAGAAAAGTTCCAAAAAACACATATAAATAGTGTTTGCTTTACTACCATGTCTGAATTCATCTATAGCCTAGATTTAAAGCTAATCTGCATATTTAAACTAAAATAACATTTCAGGGGAAAATACTGACTTGATGTAAGTAACTATCTGGGGAAGTTGTGAGGTGATTTGTTTTTGTTTTTTATCCTTTTCACCTGCAATGCCTTGGTAACTGCATGAAAATTAGCGCATTTTAATTAAGATAAGAGATAAGATAGTAGACTACTTTATTACTAGTGTACTAGTTAACACCTAATTTGCATATCAATGTGGCGATTGTGATGACGTTATTAGATACACATTTTACTGTATTCACCTGTAGTGTCTCCTCTTAAGTACAGTTGGCTACATTAGCCTGAATGTCATGATACATTGCCTTAGCTAAACCTTGAGCTAGCTTATCCATTAGCTAGTAGCCTACCTTAGTTAACTATTTTTGTCTTTTGGCTAATTAGCTGTAAACTCGAGGCACTGGCAGTTTAGTCATTTGTTCATCACCACTCACCTTCAAACAAGCCAAGAAAAGCCGGCATAACATGGCACAGTAAAGTGGGAGGTGCTGCTACCTGTCTGTCTGAAGTGACAGTTAGGGTGGAGGTGCTGCTACCTGTCTGTCTGAAGTGACTGCCGATGTCCGCACCGCTGTGCGCGAGACGTGGAGGGAGGGAGGGAAGGAGGGTAGAGAGAGCATCGAAACTTCACAGTCTAATCTCCTGACCTGATATTTTTATTTTGTATTCAATCAATATCTTTTTGGAAGGGAAACTGTGCGCAAACAGCAGTAGGCTAGATATATATTCATTTATTGGAGAAAAAAAAAAGCACCCCATAAAAAGGGCACTTTCTCTGGAGGAAGAAAAAGGGCAAGGGCTCAAGCCCACTTTGATGTCTATGTGTGCACGTGCCTGCATGTATGGCTTTGCTATTATAATCCTTCCTAATGCAACCTTTAAACCAAGCTTGCCTCCCAACATGTTAAGGAATGTTTGGGGGCAATTTTGTTAAGTGTAAAAGTATGCATTTCTTAAATGAAAACAAATCTTGTACCAAATGCACAAAGAACAGTGTCATCATATGACTGAATTGAAATGAGTTGACAATGTGTTTCTTACTATAGGCTCTCTCTGGATGTAAAAAGACTCCGGCTAAGGGGGGGTCGTCTCCTCTGAACAGTCAGGGGCGCAGTGAGACATACACGAGAAGCAAGGACACATGATTTGAATTAGAAGCACCTCAGTTCTGCAGTAGATTTATTGTCACCCTTTTTTTGTTTTTTACCCTGCACAATTTGCGCATAGTGTGCTCAAACCGCTTCACTGCCATTCAATTCTTTATTAAAAAAAATACAGCAACTTATTTGCACATGTTTGTTTATAAATATATACATTTTTAGTAGATTTAGTAGATTGAAGAGTACTCTAAATAAGTATGTGTATTTTATGTGAGTATTATTTAGATACTCCATAGATATAAATATGTTCTACTGTTAATATGTGTATATATATATATATATGTTTTCCCATTTTAAATGTTTTGTCATATCTTTAACTTGTGTGTTATACCTTAAACACACTTAAAATGCTCCTTAATGTAACATGTAATCCAATCGAATCAGTTATAGTGAACTCTAGTGGCACATTGGTCATATCTAACATTTATTTGACTGCTTAAGAACTCCAATTTACATTATCCATTTTCCAAATAGTTTGGACTATTTTTTAAATTAGATTAGTAATGTGTACCCTCACAAGTATCACTCAATACCTGTGTGTTGATGCATGTTTGTAGAGTTTGACGAAGCAGCAGAGCTGTTGTCTGCAGACCCCGGGGCCTCCACCCTCAGTATGTCTGCCTCAAACACCAGCACTACAGCAGCAGGAGGGGGAGGAGGGGAGGATGTGAAGCTAGACCTCTCAGAGGAGGAGGGTGAGGAGGAGAGTTCAGAGGTGAGTAAAGTTTCCGTTGAGTCATGACACGATGACATGGGCTGCTGCAGATATTTGATGTTCGATGTCTTGATGTGCTTCCAGCTGTTAGGAGGACAGAAACCAACGGGTGGCTTCTGGACCTTTGAGTACTATCAGTCCTTCTTCAATGTTGACACAGTGCAGGTATGAGACCCACCTCTCTGCAAAAACACTTACATGTCTATGATTATGGTGATTTTGTCAAGGTAAACCAAGATTAACTAAAACATGTACATATTCTGTCATAAAAATTACTTTTGTTTTTGCTTTACGCCCTATCATGTGATGTAGGTCCTGGACAGAGTGAAGGGGTCACTGATGCCATTACCTGGAAGAAACTTTATCAAACACAACCTTAGGAGCAACCCAGATCTGTATGGTAATGTGTTATTTTATATTTCTCTTTTATAATTCTTTAAGATGTCTGGACTATGAAGGCCCTGTTTTAGATGTTTTTTTGCTATTTTAATAGTCATAGGCTACAATGATTGAGGTTAGGAGTGACACTATTTCAAATAAAAAATGGATCAAAGTTAGTTTGGATTTTGAACCTTGGAATGACTCTCTACTGTTGCAGGAAGAAAACACTGACCACGACACTGCATAGTTGCTGCAGCTCAAAGACAACACAGTGTAGTTTACCGTTAGCATACAGCTCAAAAACAACACAGTGTAGTTTACTGTTAGCATACAGCTCAGAAAAAACACTTGTAGTTTATCGTTAGCATACAGCTCAAAGAAACCATAGTGTAGTGTACCATTTAGCAAATAGCTGAAGTACAACACAATGTAGTTTACCATTAGCATACTGCTCAAGCACAACCATGTGTAGTATACCGTTAGCATACACCTAAAAGTCAACACTGTAGTTTACCGTTAGCATACAGCTCAAAGACCACACAGTGTAGTTTTCTGTTGGCATACAGCTCAAAGACCATATAGTGTAGTTTACCATTAGCATACAGCTCAAAGAAACCATAGTGTAGTTTACCATTAGCATATTGCTCAAGCACAATCATATGTAGTATAGCCTACCGTTAGCATACACCTCAAAGACAACACTTCAGTTTACCGTTAGCATATAGCTCAAAGATGAAACGGTGTAGTTTACCGTTAGCATACAACTCAGAGACAACATAACAGTTTATCGTTAGCATATATTATATATTGGCAAGAAAATCTACAAGAAATTGGACAGTGCAATCCGAGAGATCCAGTATGTCCACGTTTTTGAGCAAGTCCACAAATCCAGTCTTTGTCAAGTCTGTCACCACCTTCGCGCAGCTGCTGGCGCCACTTCGTCCGGTCCTCCGCCAGCCTCTCCCAGTTGTCCGTCGCAATGTCCAGGGCCTTCATGTCACGCTTTACGACATCCTTGAAGCGCAACAGTGGTCGTCCTCTGCCTCTGGAACCAGCGCTCAGCTCGCTGTATACGATGTCCTTTGGCAGGCGGCCATCTGGCATTCTGCGAAGGTGACCGAGCCACCGCAGCCTCCTGACCTTCAGTGTTTGGAATATTGACTTGCTGCCCGTGCGCGCCAGCACCGCCTCGTTCGTGACCTTGTCCCGCTATGTGATCCCGAGGATGTTGCGCAGGCACCGCATGTGAAAAGCATTTAGCTCTCTTTCGTGCTGCGCGTAAGTTGACCACGCCTCGGAACCATACAGCAGGACGCTGACCACGCAACATTGGTAGATACGTGTCTTAGTGCGCTCGGTGAGGTATTTGTTGCTCCAGGCTCTTGCGCGCAAACGACTGAAAGACATTGCGGCTTTGCCGATACGAGTCTGGATCTCCTTAACTAACGACAGGTCACTGCTGATTGTTGAACCAAGATACGTGAACTGGTCAACAGTCTCCAGCACATGCTCGTTCACCATTACCGGTGACGCTGCGCTTCCCGCTTGGTGCGGGAAGATGCCGAAGAGCATGGGCGCTAACACGCAGTCTTGCTTGACTCCACTGTGAACGGCGAAGCTGTCTGAAGTAGATCCTTCAAAGAAAACCGTTGCTGACATGTCCTCGTGAAGCAATTTGACCAGCCCGAGCAGTGTCGGTGGGCAGCCCAGTTTCTGCAAGGTGGCGAACAGTCCTTCCCGACTCACCATGTTGAACTCCTTCGTCAGGTCGACAAACGCCATGTGCAGTTGTTTGTTTTGCTCTCTGCACTTTTCTTGCACCTGGCGCACCATGAAGACCATGTCTGTTGTTGATCGGCCACTTCGAAACCCGCACTGTGACTCTGGGTATACGCGAGCGGCCAGTTTCTTTTCCGCACCTGCAGAATTCTGGAGAAGACCTTGCCAAGCATGCTCAGTAGCGAAATGCCACGGTAGTTGTTACAGTCCCCTTTTGTCGCTTTTGTTCTTGTAAAGCGTGATTATCTTGGCGTCTGATGGGAAAGCGCCCGCTTGCCAGCATTGACGGAGCAGCTTGTGCATGTGTGGCAGTAAGCAGCTGTCACAAATGAGCAGGTCAGCCGGGATGCCGTCCGTGCCCGCAGCTTTGCCCTTAGCAGTGTGCTTCAGCGCGTTCACTAGCTCTGCCTTGGTTGGCAAGTTGTCCAGCTCAGCATTGACGTCAAAGCTGGGGGTTGAGGCCAAAGCCACGTGGCTGATGCTCCTTGGTTTGCCATAGAGCTCCGAGTAGTGCTCAACCCATGGTGACATCTGCTGCCCTGTGTCAGTGATCAGTGCTCCTTCTGCAGACTTCAGCGGACACACCTTCTTTGCTCTCGGCCCAATAGCCTTGTTTAGGCCCCTGTACAGTTCCCGCAGGTTACCAGTGTCTGAAGCCTGTCATGTCATCGCAGAGCTTGTTCCAGTACTGGTTAGCACAGGATCGAGCTGTCCTCTGAAGTTCACGCTGCACATCCTTGAGTGCAGTGAGAGAACTCTGTGTTGCCCGTCAGAGGTAAATAATTTGTATAGCCCTCGGAGGATGTTGAAAAAATGCAAATAGCCCTTGAGAGGAAAAAGGTTCCCCATCCCTGGTTTAGAGTTTTTCTTTGATTGGTAGGTGAGATTGTAACGTCCATGCTTGCTGCGACCACCCCATCGAAGCAATAGACGTGGCGGGTCAGAACCTAACTGGCCAGGGGCTGCCTGGCTTGAGGCGGGGTGGTAGATGACCATTGGGGCACGATGACCTCTCCCACTGACGCAGAGGACCCGTGGCGCTCCGTGTTACGCCAATCTGACTGGAGCTTATAACTCGTAGACTGTCGCTCTGCCGTGTTGTTTCCCCGGCGCCTTTACGACACCGCGATGAAGTGTCCTCTCCATTGCACTTGGAATGAGGGCTCCAGCGTTGCCCAAGCTGCAGGAACCACACTTGGCCTCCGCTGGCAGGACTCCAAGGAAAGACAGAGGTCAATACGTTGGCGCCAGCATCGGCTGCAGGAGATGGCCGTTGGCTCACGAGGAGCTCATCCGCTCTTTGACAGGTTTTGTATTTAGTCCTGCTGGGTGTCTCCATCACCTGCCACACAATACCGAGGCCAGGTGGGGGAGCCGGTTTAGTCGCCGTTAGCATACAGCTCAAAGATGACACTGTGCAGTTTACCATTAGCCTGCTGCTCAAACCCTGGATCGCAAATAAATATGAAGTGATGCAACGTAATTAAGATCTCCGCATTTGTTGGGAAATATACTGAGGCAAAGAGTACAACCCAGTGGCTTTTTTATTTTGGACAAAACACAACAACAACCTTATATGCTAATAAAAATCAAAAGGCACAGAACATCTTCCAAACATCTTTTTGTTTCTTACAGCTTTAAAGGGCCAAGTTCGGGACTCAGATTTAGGCTGGAGGAAGATTGTTTGATGAGATTTACAATATTACAGAAAATCTTCATGAACAGTTGTGTTTGTTTATAGGTCCGTTCTGGATTTGTGTGACCCTCGTGTTCTCAGTAGCGATCGGCGGAAACCTGTCCAGCTTCCTCAGTGAGAAGGGGAACCCTTCGTACCACTACAGACCTCAGTTCCACAGAGGTCAGTCCTCAACAAGCTTACATTGACCTCAGTAGTTTTTGCCTTCTTGTATTCAGTCATGCTGAGCCTGGAGTCTTTGCCCTGATTTTTGCTAACAGTGACGATAGCTGCACTCGTGATCTTCATGTATGCCTGGTTGGTGCCCGTTGGTTTATGGGGTTTCCTGACCTGGCGGCAAGGGGCTGAGAGGCAGATCGGAGGCTATTCATTCCTGGAGACTGTGTGTGTCTACGGCTACTCCCTCTTCATTTACATCCCGACCTCGGTAAGTCTATTACCTTTTAAAGTTTTACTAGCAGGTTCAGTGCTTGTTCAGGATTACTTCTTGGTTTACTGTAGAATGTAGTGTAGAATGCACCACAGCAACTGTAGAAAGTAGTGAAAACCTCTATGAAACCTGATGTACTTATATGATTCTGTTTTCTTCAAGTTTGTATATTCTTGGTCGAATGCACTTATTGTAAGTCGCTTTGGATAAAAGCGTCAGCTAAATGTAATGTAATGTACTGTATCGTGTCGAAGTGATATTGAAAAGAGTGTCACTCAACTGTCTGATCTGCTCCATTGTTTGACGTTCATGAGAAACACAAAGACAAGAGGGCTGGATACCTGGGTAGAATTAAAAATAATGATGTGCAGAATCTCAGGAAATGCTTGGACAGATTAAGAAAAATATGAATTATTTTATCAGTACATTAGGTGAGCAGTGTTATTTTCCTTTTTCAAACTGGGTTGTACACTAGTTGTTGTACCCTACTGGTTACACAAACTGTATCTTACTAGATAGCAAGTAAAGTAAAAAAGATTGTCACTAGTTAAATAGTGACCATGATATTTTTCTCACTAGTTGACTAGCAAAATACATTTTTGTCTCACTCGTCTGGCTCCAACATGTTGGGTTTTTCCTTTAACTAGTTAAGTGTTGCCCAGTACTAGTGAGCGGCTGTAGAACACCGGTTCAATATTATTGGCCTATTTTATTTGTGTGTGACTAATTGTGGTGTTCAGCTTTCTAACAACAAAATTACCTGCTAGTTGACATGTATGTTCAACCAGTTAAACTAGTGACCAAAACTCACTTGTCAATATTTATTTAGTGCACATAAGTGCTTAACTCAAGTTAACGAGTCAACATCTGTGCCTTGACTAATAAACATGTAACAAAGTGTATGCAACTAGTTATCAAGTAAAGGCAAAATTAACCAAAGTAGTGAATATTTTGACCTATATAAGTTAACCTGAAAAACAAAGTCTCTAGGCCATTTTGACCAAGAGCAAACGTTAGCGAACATAGCCAGGCTTTCTGTTGGCCAGGCAGGCGAGGTAACTGCATTACCACGAGTCCTCAACAACACACATGCCAAACGTGAAGTAGATCAGTCCAAAAGCTGGCGAGATAATCAAAACTCAGTCACAGGATGATTGCAATGTGCTGTCTTCTCCAGGTTCTGTGGATCATTCCCTTTGAATGGTTGCGCTGGACACTGATCCTAATTGCCATGGTGATCTCTGGCTCAGTTCTGGTCCTCACTTTCTGGCCGGTTGTGCGCGAGGACACCAAGGTGATGGCAGTGGCTACAGTGGTGACCATAGTGGTTTTGCATACGCTGCTGGCTGTCGGCTGTAAGGTGAGTGACGGCTTTATACGGCTTACACATTTAACCTAGACAGAATAATATTACATAATGATAACAATAAATGTTTATGTTTTCTTTCAGATGTACTTCTTTCAGACCGAAGTCCATGTTCCATCAGCGGCGCCTATTACCCCCACGATTAACATGACAATTGCCACGAAAGCCCACTAACCAAAAGGGTGCTGGCAGCGAGGAAATTAAGGAAGTGCCTGTTGTTTGGAATCACATGCAGCTATAAAATATGTAGAAGCAGGAGGGTTAAGTGATATGTTCTATAGTAGCGTGATTAAGCGCTGGGACAGGAGTGTGGTTGTTTGTCTCATTTATCCTGAGTTGGGTCTACTGGGACACTGCAATATTTCTACATTTTTACTGTGATGTTTCAGGATGTGGTGCAACGTATTAGTCCACATAACATTGTGATTTCCCCGAAGATTCACACAAAGTTATTATTTAGAAGAATTAGTTAGAATTACTCATCAGCAGAAGGGAAAAATATCCAAACCAGTTACAATCAGAAAACCATGCAGCCAGCAATCATTACTTCTTACGAGTTATCAAAGAGACAACAAGGTATCCATCAGTACGTGTTAATATTATTATTGTTGGCAACAATAGGATCTCGTAAAAAAAAGCTATGATAAAGAACCCAGTTTTACAAAAAATGTCACCAAAGCTGTTGAAACTAACATTGGTGAGGACAGAGAACTGCCACCATGATTATTTGATCATTTCATGAAGCAGGGGATTACACATTTATTTTTGTAGTGGTTTAGTTTACAAAGGATTACAAATAATTTGAGAAAAGGCTCGTTCAACATTTTCCAAGCCCAAAATTATGATTTTGTAGTAGGAGGTCTGAAATATTATTTGCTGGATAAATCCGAGAATATTGTGAAAACAATACTAGGGGGTATTATCATACTAGGAAATACACAGGTTTTTCTGATAACATTAATGATAGCTTTGTTCTATCGATCCAGAAGCCTAAAGCTAAAGTAGCTAAATGGAATTCAGCTATCATTAATTTCCCTATTGAAACTTTATACACATATCATTCAAACTGTAACTATAGGCTACCAAGTAATTTTGAGTTTTAGATACCAGGAGTTTCTGACATTATTGCCACCTCCCTCGTGTATAAAAAAAAGTGTTAAAAAAAACAAATGGCTGCAAGACAACCAACAATGGCATTTACATCCAATCAATTCGACACATTTTAACTGAGCAAATTAGATAATCCGCCAATCCGGGCTAGTTAAATGATGAGACTGCAAGGCTAGAAGCTATGCCTGAACGCTACGTTTTTTTTGCGCTGCTGTATACTTGGGTAAACCCATGAAAGTAAACCCAGCCAAAAGCAATTATTTAAAATAATTTGTTTTTCTGACCAAATACCTTTAAAACTACTTAGTGCATTAGCTTCAGCTGTATTTTGTGTTAATTGCTAATTAGCCAATGTTAGCATGCTAATTAAGATGAACATAGCAACATAGTAAGTTAGCCTTTTTCATTTATGGTAAGCTGCTGCTAACATTATTTGAGCTAACTCAGTTAGTCACAGAGCTACTAGCATGGCTGCTGACTTTGACATTAGCTCAGTTAGCCACAAACCTACTAGCAGGGCTGAAAACTATTCTCTCTTAGTGAATAAATGACATGTCCTGTTAATAGTTTCTATCTAATAAATAATCAGATGGTGCAGGGTTAAGAACGTTTCAATTATCTAAGAGTGATGCACCCCTCTCCAACCTGTAAGGAACCTTCACTTACAAAATGAGTTTTTGTGATGTTATTGCAGTTAGGATTAATTGTAAATTGAGAAATGTGTTTATGTTTGCAGAACTATTTATTCCCTACTGTGATGCTGTTTAGGGATTTTTGTTGTTAATAAACGTTGTGCTTTATCCAGTATTTCATCTTAATTTAATTAATTTGACAATAAGACAATCCTGAGTTCTGATTGGTTAGTACGTTTCCTTTTGTACTGGAGAGCCAATGGGAAGTCTCAAATAACACATGTTTCCACCTACATCAGCATTTCATCAAACTAGTTTAACGTAAAAGTGCACGTTGTAAGCCTCACAAGTTAACTAAGAACATGGTCCGTGGTCAGTGTATGTTTTGGTCATTGGATTTTCTTTTCACAAAAGGATATTCAAAAACAAAAAACGACTGGATATTTGATTTCGTTTTAAAATAGAAAAACCAAAATTGAAATACAAGGCGTTTTTCTTTATCATGGTCAAAAAGGGATTTACTAAACTTAAAAAACGGGATGATTTTCATTTTCTACTTCTCAAAACAAAAAATAAAATCAACAGAAAAACTACCGTTTTTTCATATTCTGCTACCGGAAGTTACCTTACAAAATAAGAGCGCAGACGAAACTCACGGAAGTGATTACAAAACAAAAGCACTCGTATGCTGAAATCACACTTGTAATCACTCATGTTGAAGGAACGGTGATTATTATAAACAAGGGACATTTAGCGATCACAACGAAAACGGCCAAGACACACTTTGAGCCCCGAAAACGAATGTTATTAAGGGCTGCCTGTAAATATAATAAGCCTGTGTCTAAAATGGACAACATTGTTAGGAGATTTAAACTATACAGCGATTCTGCACTGTGGTCACTCAGCCGTCTCTCGAGTTTGTTTTTTCAAATCTGCTCTTCATTTTTTACCACAACTTCTTAAGAAAACTGACACTGTTGGACTCGGTACTAGTTTGACTTCTACCAGAAATAAAATGAAGTACTTTTACTGTGTACTTTGTTAGTAATCCTCTAAGTCCCCTCCATAGTATTTGTATTTGATACAAATAAAATGTTACCATTTGTTCTTAATGAAATTGATCATGTTTGACTTTGTATTAGTTAGCCTACTACTAATGATACATTGAAGTAATTTGACTGTGTACTTTGTGAGAAATCCTCTGTCAAAGTCCCCTGCTGAGAACAAAATCAAGCCACTTTGCTAAGTTTGATGAGGGAATTATTTTTTGTTGCCATTAGTTCTTCGTAAGATTGATCCTGTTGGACTCAGTACTACTGAAACTACCCCCACAAGTATATGAAGTACTTACTGTGTACTTTTCCAGTAATCCTCTGTCAATGTCCGCTCCTGAGCTATTTTGAATAAGCGTTAAAAAACCTTTCTTCCTGAGACTTATATTGTTGGAAAGAGTATTTTTAAGAGGATGGTGCACATGATATCAGCAATACTTCCAGTCAGTACTCCGGCAGCAGCATTTTACACCTTGGAAAGTCTTTAGAGACTGGCCTGGATAGCTGGTCACAAATATCCTTCACCAAAGTGACACACTTTGTAACTCTTGTTGGCCTCTTATGATGCTGCTGTCTTTTAATATATGATTATTTCTCAGCCGCTAGTTCGTTCCTCGCAGATTCTTCAGTCTCATCAGCCTCCTCCTTCCATCAGTCCCAGTCAACGCCTCCAGCACACTTCCAGTGTCTGACTCCTATGATATTGTCCTGATGCTGTAAGGGTGATGCCCCATGATCACAAAATGACCCCTCTAGAGTCTGAGTGCCAAGGACC
The DNA here is from genome assembly GCF_902827175.1 of Gymnodraco acuticeps. NCBI lineage: Eukaryota > Metazoa > Chordata > Actinopteri > Perciformes > Bathydraconidae > Gymnodraco > Gymnodraco acuticeps. The sequence continues at coordinate 24,725 of NW_022989785.1, forward strand.
TCATTATGTCTGTCATTAATGTTACATCATCCATTATAACAATTTTTCTTTCCTTTTTTCTCTTCTCTTAACTGAATAGTCCTGTCTTTAAGTGTAATATTACATTACATTACATTACATTGCATTTAGCTGACGCTTTTGTCCAAAGCGACTTACAATAAGTACATTCGACCAGGAAGATACATAATACAATGTAAAGTTCTGCACCATTTTAAGGCTTCAAAAACAGCCATTTTTACTGTATGTGTTTGGAGAAATGACACAATCAATGGCTCAGAATTGTGCTTTAAACTCTGAATCTTGTGGTGCTTGAATAAATACAGACTGGTTAAGCCGGCCAGGATATATATGTCTTTTTTGGAGCCCTTTTTTGTAATATGTATTAGTTATTTAAACAAACCACTATGAGGATAATACAAGCAACCATAAAAGGCTCTTTATCTAGAGAGCCATTGAAGCCCATGAAGAATGTATCCTTCCACAAATCTTTTCATCTGCTGTATTAATAAAGTTGCCAGTGCCATGTGTTTTCAAATTCAAGTTAAGGCACTATCTGTGCAAAACATTACAAATATTCTTAATTTGCAGTATTTTATTTTAAAAGTGTTCAGAAAGACTGCATCAATGATATGCTATATATCTATATCATATCAATATTGTTATTAACTTCAATCAAAGTCAATTTAAATAGCGGGCAAGACTTTCCAAGAGGTAAAAATGCTGCTGCCGACTGACTGGAAGTAGGCCATTGTTGATATCATGTCCTCTTAAAATACTCTGTCCTAACAATGTTGTCCATTTTAGACATAGGCCTATTATATTTACAGCCATTAATAACATTCATTTTCTGGGCTCAATATGTGTCTTGGCTGTTTTCGTTGTGAAAACAAATGGATACACGGATTGACCGTCATCTGCGCTCTTATTTTGAAAGACAACTTCCGGTAGCAGAATATGAATTTTTTTTAGTTTTTTTGTTTAGTGTCTAGTGATTTTATTTTTTGAAAATCATCCCATTTTTTAAGTTTAGTAAATCCATTTTTGACCATGATAAAGAAAAACGCCTTGCATTTCAATTTTAAAACGAAAATCAAATATCCTGTCATTTTTTGTTTTTGAATATCCATTTGTGAAAAGAAAATCCAATGACCAAAACATACACGGTCACAGGTAAATATTGGCACTTTCTCATTTCAACAAATCCCCCTCCTCGACTCCTCGGTCCTCCGGTAGTGACCCGGAAATTTATTTTAGCGCGCCATGTTGAAGGAGATCTCATTTCTCTAAATGCACTTCGAGGAGGCTCTCTGGAAGAGCTATAACCGAGGATACACTGATGGGTCCTCCACGGCTCCTTCGTGGATGCATTTCCGGGAACAGAGATGTTTCAAAGGCCCTTTCTCATTTCTCGAACTCCCCTCCTCGACTCCTATCCTCGAGACTTAGTCCCGCCCACAGGAGATGCGAGCGGAGGATAATGAGACAATAACAGGCTACACACACACACACACACACACACACACACACACACACACACACACACACACACACACACACACACACACACACACACACACACACACACACACACACACACACACACACACACACACACACACACACACACACACACACACACACACACACACACACACACACACACACACACACACACACACACACACACACACACACACACACACACACACACACACACACACACACACACACACACACACACACACACACACACACACACACACACACACACACACACACACACACACACACACACACACACACATATATATTTATATAAATATATACAATTTCAGAATCAAACAGAGCACTCTCATAATAACGTAACACTATCAGAGACTGGATATATCCCCCCCCCCTCTCTGGTCGCTACAATGAGGAAAATAAATTACGGGCCAAACGTTTTATTTTCAAGTATTAAAAGTAAGCAGAGGACACCAAACCAACTGAGACCGGTCTGTCCGCTGCATCTACGCACTGTAAAAAACGTGCGTCACGACTCTTTGAAACATCTCTGTTCCCGGAAATGCATCCACGAAGGAGCCGTGAAGGACCCATCAGTGTATCCTCGGTTAGAGCTCCTCCAGAGAGCCTCCTCGACGCTCGATGCTCGGTCCTCGACGTGCATTTAGAGAAATGAGATGTCCTTCAACATGGCGCGCTAAAATTCATTTCCGGGTCACTACCGGAGGACCGAGGAGTTGAGGGTTGCGTTCCGATAATCCAAAAATCAGCTCCTACATTCTAACCCTATCTCCTATCCTTGACCTCTGAGTGAAACGTCACGGGGTTAAGGGATAGTGGATAGGAGAATTCAAAAGGACTTAGGAGAAGAGACTGCGGTACTTTAGAGAATCCGAATGCACTTTCACTATCCGACGTGTTTATGATGCGCCAGCGGACGTCATGAATGTGCGTCTGCTGCTGTGGGGAAACTATGCAACTAGGTCTGCTTCTCAGGTCGACTATTTTCATTTCCTCGCTCCTCGGTCTCACCGGAAGTTGATTTGCCCGCGCCATCTTGAGTACCGTCCCATGGCTCTTATTTCTGCCGGAGGACCGAGGATCGAGGAGCGATCATGGAGGAGCGATAACCGAGGAACCACCAGACCATCCTCCGATGAAATCCTCAGATACTCACCCCGCCCCCTTACTGTGTATCGCTCACTGATTGGACGAGGCAGTGCATGCACTGATCTGATGCTTCTTGACATGAGAGCAGAGTGAAGAAAATACATGAACCTCACGGGAGTCACTCCTCAGTTTATACCGTGTTTTGTTTCAATTAATGTATCATTTAGTTACAAATATGTGATATATCTGAACAACAAAGTGGTCAAAAATCATTTAATTCATTTATTGGAAACATTTTCATGATCGCTTTTTTCGTTTTACATTTTCATTTATTGTCATTTCCATTCAGTCAGTCATTAAGTGCTATTAAAATGTTAATGTGCTACATATCCAAACAAACAAACAAAGTGTGCAATCCAATGAATGTTAATCTAACTGGGTTTTGATAGATAACATATCTCTTTTTCTTCTCTCAATTATTTTATTTCTATTGTGCACTCTAATCAATATTAATCAAACTATTGTTCGTTTATAAATTTTAAGAATGGCGTTTATCTTTTTTGAGAATGAGTTCTTATTTTATTTTATTTATTGGGGTCTGCAACAGATGATACAAATGTTTGTGTCAGTAAATGTGTACTAACAGAGGCGGGGGTGTGTGTGGAAATAACGGGGACAGAGCTGCTGTCAGACGATCAGCTGTGCAGCGTCATCACAAACGGACGTCGCTTCACGTGACGCTCCGGAGGAAAGGACGTCCCATTGCTCTTAAAACTCATTTCCCTGCTTCTCGTGGTTTCCTTGCGTCCCTCCATGCTTCCCTGGTGGGAGGGACTAAACGCAGGGAAACGACGCAAGTGAGGGAAGCAAGGATTTATTTTAATCGACCTGAGAAGCAGCCCATGGATGTATAATAAGAACTGGATACAGCGTGGGAGGCGGGGCCTCATTCATTCCTATGAGAGCTACTCATTAGCGCATGATGATACAGGCCCAATCCCAAACCACTCCCTCGACCCTACCCCTCCGTGATGGAGTGAACTCCGTCTGTAGCCACACTCGCAGCTCAACGAGGCTCCCTCCTGTCAGACGGAGGGAGTAAATACAGCAGCAAGCTTTGGGACGGCCTCCCCTCTCTCTGGCAGAAACAGGAAATGCCGTAACTGTATGTAACAACGGTTTCAAATCAGCATCTCTTAGACAAAAAGTTTAAATGAATAACTCAAATAAAACTCCAAACATCTTTCATTGTGTTTCAAAGCTCTTTTCGTTTTAAACCTGATGTTTATAAGCTTCTTAGTTTTTGCAACGGTCTGTAAATATACACAACTTTATAATAAAATGCACACATTTACCTTTTTCTAGACTAAACACAGGTATGATCATAAGTTAAAAACATATGAGGTTATCATGAGGTTGTTAACATCGCAATTTATCAGTGGATGTTTGCTGGAACTACTTGTTTCCTGACGGACACACACAGCGTGACTCCGGTCAGGTAGAGACCGGTCTCAAGTCAGCACCGCTGCAGACTCGCTGTTTGAGGGCTTGATAGCCCACTCCCCCTCCACACTCGTTGCTTTGGAACAGCCCTCAATATGGCGGACCCTCCGCGTGAACGCGCAAACGGAGGGGTAGGGTGTAGGGGGCGGTTTGGGAATGGGCCAAAATGGCCCAACTTTTGAGAGAGTGAAACGTCACAGATTACCCAGCATGCCTGAGAGGTACCCGTATGTGCACTCATAGAGCATGCGCAACTTTAACCAAAATGCTCGTTCACATCAAGCACGTCAATTTGCGTACACGTAATAGCACCGTGCGTTCATGACAGCATGGTAATGGTTTGTTGTTATCATGGATTTGATATGAACGAGGCGGCAGTTAGCAGCTAGCTAGTAATGATGCTAATGTACACATCAATCGTTATGTACTTATATTACGCTGTAACAGGATCCAACAGAGCTTCATTTAGCATGAAATTAGTATTGCACTGTATATATATATATTTATATACAGTGCAATAAGCTTCTTAGTGCAATACGAAGCTACAGGGACGTTAATAATGTCGGTAATATTAACTTTATTTAATACAACATTTACGGTACAAGATTTAATCATACAGCCCATGTAGTATGATAATGAATTACAGCAAACATGTGCAATATATCCATTATTACAGCTCCGTGGGATGGCAGTAAGACGATATGGATCCGTTCTTATTGTGCATCCATGGGTAAAGATAAACGCAACTCACATTGGTTTCTCATACAGCATCTCTGTAAACTACGTGTATTCACTGAATTTCACTCTGCCTTTAACGGCTCGTTGTAGCTCCAATAGCTCCAGCCCCACCCTCCCTGTGAGCACAGTGTGCTCGGATTGGTCGGGACACGTAACATGAACGTGCCGGGCGGTTAGATGCGCGTTCATAATGCAGAGGGAAATAACTCTCAGAATAACGTTATTAGCTCATTTTTACAACTTGAGGAACGAATGTTTTTAATAAGGGCTATACAAGTGTTCATACTGGGTAGTTTATTTAGTTTAAAAAAAAAATATCCAACGAGTTACAGACCACTCTTTCCCCATGTAAGTCAATGGGAAAAAGTGTTTCCGGGCCTGGCAACCAAACGGAAGTGTAGTACCGCCGTTTGGCCAGCACGAATATTTTCATCTGAGTCCGGCGCACTTCCTGGGGGCTTGCCTGAGACGGGACCTGTGGGTTTTCTCCGGAAGTGTTTCCTTATACGATGTGAGGGTCTAAGGACAGAGGGTGTCGTGTGTATTGTCATACTGATATTCTGTACAAACTGTGAAGTCCACTGAGACAAATGTAACATTTGTGATATTGGGCTATATAAATAAACATTGATTGATTGAAACGCATATCTGGATGTGAATGTAGAAATAAACTTCTGGGTTCCAGGATTGAACTTTTAGAGCATTGTCATTATATCCTCGTGTCTTTTATTTTTGAAATATGTTGTTTAACTTCCGGTCCACCGGACTGCTTTTCTTCATTCTTCAAAACGGAAAAACCAAAATCTGACCGTTTTTTTCAGACAACATAAACGGAAAAATGGCTTTGGTTGCCCGTTTTTTCGTTTTAAATCAAAAACGAAAAAGGGCTGGTATTTTCGTTTTGGCTTTTGGTTTAAACGAAAAATCAAACTGACAAAACGTACACGGACCGAACATGCTTAGACTAGTAAAGATGTTTGCCTTAACTAGTTGACTTTTTTAGTGTGTGTTAAACTAGTAGACCGGTAAAGTCAAAACACTCTCCTATTAGTTAACTAGCGAGCAGTTTGGCTTACGGTACAACTAGTGGTAGAAACTGCGGTCTGATATCAAGGATTTGGAATAAATACTCAAGAGGCTGCAGACTCGTTCTTGTTGTGTTTGGTGTAGTCGGGCTTGGACAGCCATGATCCTCGGCAGTGTAGAAGTAGAGTAAAGATGTCCAGCACAACTTTACCCCTGAGGTGAAGAAGGAATATGTGTGAAGAAAAAACTCATCACCTGTGTACAGATCAACTTAACAGACATGGCTTGTGGCCTTCACTCATTGGCTCCGTGTAGACATTGAAGGTTTGACCGCACTGCCAGCACCCCTGACCTACCTGAGAATAATTTTTGTTTCACTTCCTAAGCACCACCTTCAGGAGAAAGAGAAGCACTACCTGTGGTGGGGGGCACGCTGTGCTCCTGCAGTGCAGATGGGACACTGGTGTTCTCACCAGTGGCGTCGCCTGGCATGGGCATTCGGGGATTTATCCCCGAATGTTTTTTCTGTAGCCCCGGACAATTCTCCCTCAATAATATAATACATTAACCGTGCTTTACGTGAACCTCATCAAGACACTAGAGAGGACGGCAGGACTGTAATTTCCCGTGTTCAGTGAATGCAACAGAGGCAAGACACCAGACCAATCAGAGTCACATGGAAATAAACGTGTGTGTGTGTGAGAGAGAGAGAGCGAGAGAGCGAGAGAGCGAGCGAGCGAGCGAGCGAGAGAGAGAGAGAGAGAGGTGCCAGCAGGGACCGTGTTGTTAGCATCTGGTTAGCTAGCTGCACTAACGGACATAAGGAGCTATATATTTATTAAAAAAATAAGAGAATAAAGGAAAAACAGTTATGAAGTAGCCTACTATATGGCAGTAAAACTTGAATAGAGTTTAAAAGGGGAGTGATTTGTAAAATATCCATAGAGAAAAAGAAAATCTGTTTACAGTTCTTTTTCATTTGGGTGTTGAGAGATGTATCCATAGATCTCTTCATGTTGCTCTCAAAGTGCACCAGATTGATGCTTTTAACTTCAATATTTAAAAAAAAATCTTCCCGGGGGAGCATCCTCCCGGACCCCCCTAGAGGAGGTGAGGTGCCTCCTAGAGGAGGTGAGGTCCGCCCCCCACTCATAAAAAATAGCACGTTACCCCTGCCTATATGACGTGAGCTGATTATCGAGCCTTCGTTGTAACAGTCGCGGGTGTACTGTGTGTGCGTGTGGGGAGTGTTGCAGTAGAAAATTCCACTGTAGCGCCGCGGCCACTGTGGGCTAAGCCCTGAATGTTTTCAGGTCCAGGCGACGCCCCTGGTTCTCAGTCTTATTTTCTTTCTGAATAGAATATAAAAGTGCTTGAACTACACTTAGCACAGGAAACGTTTTCATGCTGACCCCCTGCTTGGTGCAGTAATAACACATTTCTGTAGTCCGAGCCTGAAGTTAGCATCCCCCTGGTTCCCTCCACAAAAAGCCAATGGGATTTTTCCACTGGATTTTAGAATGTTGCAGAAAATAAGATATTTTATGTTTATAACTCTTAACAAGTTTTTTTCAACTGGATAACCCACACAATAACCTTTTTTAATAATAGTTGAAGCACAAATGCACAAGTTAACGTTAGGCTATAAACAATCTACAACACGGTCACATGTCTTCATGTCGCTTAGTTAAAGGCGTCTAATTAAGTTTGTAGTCATATTTAGCGACCGGCATTTAAGAGTGTTTCTGCCATTCACCAGTGGGATGGGACGAAACTTAAAAATCCCTTAAAGGACACCTATCATGCTATATTTGAACTATATATTGTAGGGCCATACCTATATAAAGTATATAAATATAGTTTTCTTTTCAAAATACCAAAAAGATCCTGCATTTTAGCCATGCCTCATTTCGCTCTATTTGCTCTTTCCAGTGCTGTTTTTGTAGGGGGCTGATTCTGTGAGCTGCAGGTGACCACGCCCCCCTGCAGGAGAGGGGAGCGTGCTCTGAGATTAGCTGCTAGGCTGCAGCGGGGAGAAGAGGGGGAGAAAAAGAGATCTCCGCCCTCCGTGTTTTATTCTTATAGAAGTAAGAAGAGAAGTAATGGGGCAGAAACCCTCCTTTTTACGCAGCGGTCCAGACATAGACATCAAACGGCGACACATATTCAGTTGGCAGTTACTTTGGCATTGGGGCAGGGATATCTAGATACTTTCCAAGGTTTGACATAATGAATGGTGCTACTTTTAAAGCAAGCAACGATGTTTTCAAATCTGTAATCAAAAAGCTCCTCAAAAACACTATCGAAGCAGTTCCTGCCGTTGCTACGTTAGTTCAAACACAGTTCAAACAGTAAAAACGGACTATTTTTCTTAGCGGACGCATGTCAATTTAAATCAATACATACAACTATTTTCTAAATCAATAAAAACATTTTCGAAATCCATAAAAGCATTTCAATTAATATTGGGAGTCATGTCGTTACTTTGTTGAGAATGTGGCCATGTAATAAGCGGGATAATGTGCACACTGCATAATGTGCCTTCATGCCGATCTAGATCCCTCCGCTTCGCGTCGGGCTCCTGATCAGCCTGTCGGTGTTCTTTTCCCCATAATGACCGCGCCGCTGCACATTATTCCTTACATATGATTATATAGAGTCATTATTCATTTGTTTTAAAGCAGGAGGTGCAAACGCTTGCCTCGGGGAGGGAGAAAAAGAGCCACAGCGGAGAATAAACAGAAGGGCAACCATGGCAACCATGCAAGGGAAGTCTTCTTCGCTGCTTTTGTGGCAGACTACAGCGCCACTTACAGGCCTGGCATATGTACTACAGCGTCTCCAGCGCTTTCGAGCGGCAATGGCCGGCCGTGGCCCAACCCCACATTCCCCTGATAGGTGGAGAATTGACCAATAGCCGTAGCGCTACTTTACTGACGTCAGTAAAGTGTTCAAATCTGGATCAGTCTGTATCAGATCCGTTGCAGCCCCTTTTTTAGAGATTTGGGTATGGAGGAAAATAGAGAGGGTTGTGTTTTCTGACACTTGGCGAGTTCCCTGACACACCGGGGACACATATTCATGTATAAAAGACATGATAGGTCCCCTTTAAGCGAGCGAACAGGAAGTGCTTAAATCCTGACGACTAATTCCTGCTCTACTCAGTAACCAGTGGATCTTTATCTATTGCGGATTTTTGCTTATTACTGCATTATCTATGTCTTATTATTATATATAGTTTGTTTGAGCAACCTGAGTGCAGGCACTGTGTCTGGATCAGAGGTCAATTACTGGCTGTTGAGTACACACACTCTGCTCCACACTGTTCCGTGATAGTAGTGCTAAGCTGCCACATGCTACACAACAAAGTAAAGCACTACAACACTTGATTCCAGAATGGTTTCGGAACATCTCCACCACATTTAATTTGCTCTCTTTTTTTATATCTTTTGTTGTTTTTTGTGAAAGAAAAAAATAAAATAAAGATAACAAAAAGGTTAATCCTACAAAGAGAAATTTTTTCTCAGCTTTCTTAAAACTTGCTAACTTGTAAATTCCAAAGTCCGATAGTTGTGACACTGGAAGCGGTGCGTACACGTGTCAGTCCTTCTCTGCGTGACTGATGATGGGGGTGATATGTTGGAGGTTGTACATAGTGAGCCGGAGGGAGGCGGGGGGACTGGCCCCCCCACCACACATTGAAGTCTCTTTGCGACAGTCTCAGGAGATTCCGAGGAGAAGCAGGATATAAACTAGGACGCCGCGCACCCAGCACAGCTATTCTCATTCCGCCTGGGTCCTTTTGCCCCCTTTACAATCCTTCTGCTGGAGCATCGGGCTCTGGGGGGGCGATGGAAGCAGCAGGTGCACACAAACCTTCAGAAGACTCTCATTGGTCACCTTCCGTGTATAACTCCTCTCTCGTTCCCACAACTTATACTGTGTGTACAACTTAACAAAATGTTTTTTCAGGAGATGTTGGAGGGATCAGGCTCGGGGGGGTGATGGAGGTTTAGTGAACACTTGTGACCATCCTGAAGCTCTAAATCCACCCCAGTGACTACATTAAAACCTTTAGCAGCGTTTCAGGAAATATGCTGCCTTAATATTTCAATTTCTTCGACAGATATCCGTCTAAAATACGTCTTCCAAACCCTCTATTTCCTGATTTGGCTTATCGAGAAGATAAAAAGTGTCTCCTGGCTGTTAGTTCACTTTGGACGGTGCTCAAACCAGCCGTTGCACTATGACTGCTCACTAGTCTTACATTTAAAAATAGAATTAGGGTAGGTGTGTTTTTGATTTAAGGGAGTTTCTTCCTACTTCTAGTCTAAGATAACGCTAGGCTAACCACATCCCAGGTATGGGTAGGATGGTATTTAAAGCTGCACTAATCCATATTTTTGTATTTTAACAATAGTGATAGCAGTGTATTTCTCTGCTAAAGGTGTGCCATTCTTCCTAATCCTGATGTCCATCAACACTGCTGCTTTTAAGTAAAACTACACATATAAAGGTGTCCAAGTCACAAAGAAAGCATATTTCCCATACTCCTTAGGGTGCCTTCACATATAGATGGCTTCAGTTTTTTTGATACATCTGCCTAAAACCAAAACTATCTGCATATGCAGAGCAAATATGTGTTGCATGAGTCTCCGTAGAAAAGACCGGATGAGATATGAAACGTCCAAAGAGTGTTAAGAGGATAATAGTGTCCTGTACACATGAAAGCCTCAGCTGCTAACAGGCAGCCGGAAAGGAAACACTTTGGGGTTCATTATGACACATAAAAAAAAACCGAGAAGGGGGGGCTGAGAAACACGTAGAGGGAGGAGCTGTGCATCTCAGCAAATCAAGTCCCAGTGGATCCACGAGGGGGGGAGGAGGGTCTCAGTGTGGACGGATACGCTGATATGGGGATGGACTGAACACAGAAGAGTGAGCAGGACGACACTGGGAGGGGGGGGGTGCAGTGCCAGCACAGCACTGCTTTTGGCTGCATCAGTCTCCACCGGGGGAGGTCGGGGGTCTCTTGTCATGCGGGGGAGGGGGGGTCGAAGAGGTCTTGGTGAGTTCTTAACTGCCATAATGCATGGTGTTGCTGGGGATGACCATGGGGGAGGCCATGGAAATGGCGGCGCCCCCCAAGGTGAACTGGTTGGTGACAGGGTAGTACGAACCGCTGCTGCTGGGACCGGATTGGCCTGTGGTGGCTCCTGGGGGGGGGGGGGGGGGGGGGGGGGGGCAAAGAAAGCATTTAATTAAACGTGCCCTCTTGTAAAGGGTCTCCTTTTTTATATAACTCCCCACCATTTGCAAAAACAGCTTCTTTGCACAATTGTTATGTATATATCATCTGATGCCAATATGCATCTGTAGTATTTATATATATTCCTGTAGCTTAGTGAGATTGTACAGTACTCAATTTATTCAGTATTTTCATTATATTGTGTATTATTTAGATCTCTCTCGTGATACATGTCCTTTCTATTGTGAATTTGTATATACGTTAATATACATTGTTAATTTTTTTTAATATATACATACCTTTAATATATCTGTAACCTATTTTATCTTTTAAATATTTTTAACTCAAGTAATGCTTGAAAACACTGCTGCTGGGACAAAATAGTTTCCCAATTTAGGATAAATAAAGTGTCTATCGATTTATCTATGTATTGCAAACAAGAATGAAGGGTTTTTGAGAAAGTGACGAGGGAGACGTACCCTGAACAATACCTGTGCTCATGATGGAGCCCATCCTGGAGTGGGTGTGGTTTACAATGCCGGTGTTCACTGTGACCAATCGGAGAGGAAAGCAGACATTAATGATGTGTGCAGGATCAAAACAGACATTTATGCATGTAGCTTCCTGTTCTGAGCGAAAGGCGCAAAGATGGCATGTCCTTGTTTCCATTAACAAAAAGCTTTTTGAGAGATTTTTCCCATTGGTTTTTGGTTCACAGGTTTATGATACTTTAGTGCTAAGTTTAGGAGGACATACATTGTCCGCACATAAATATAACACCACTTTTGTAATGGTTGAAGCTTACAATATTCAGAATTAAAAAGCTCACATTAGGCTATAAACCAACTACATGTTGGTCGCATAACTTCACGTTACCACCGCTAAGCTAAAGGCGGCTAATGTTGGCCCCAATTAATTTTGTAGTCCTATTCAGTCACTGGTTTGCAACCACCTTTTTTAAGACAAGTAAAGCTTCAAAAATTCACCAGTGGAGTATTCATAAACATTTTGTGTCATAAAACAACAAGTGAACATCTCTTCAGCTAGTATAAAACACATATCTTATTTCAGGCATCTAACTAAAAATATGTTCAAAATGACAGACTTAAAGACGGGGGAGCCCAAATATGCTAAATGCTAACGTATTTCTTATAACTGTCAGAAAACATGTTAAAAACACTTTCACATGCTAGTTTGCCCCCTGCTAACACTTAACAGCCGAGACATTAGACAATGCTTAGGTCCTAGTGTGGTAAAGTTTTAATTTCAGTTGGAACCGAAGCTCTGAAAGCAGTTAAAGTGAAGGTGTTACATTGAGTGGGAAGTCCTAAAAGAAAACAGTGCTAGATTAAAAGCATAAACTAAAGATGGGGTAAGCTGTAATGATATGGCAGTAAAAGTTAAAAGGAAGTTTGTGATTTGAAGTATATGTAATAAAAAGACATGCATAAGGTATACAATATAGACATCAAATTAAGACACCATCCTCCACAAAGGCTTTGTGATTAGTAACACACCGCATTTTTCACATTCAATAATCCCTCTAAACAACATCTCCCAACATGTGAGCACAGTGAGAATATGATGAGACCCTCCCCGTGTGAACAGTGCTCACTGGAGACGCGTGTTCCGCACCGCTGTAAGTACCATTAGATGTAGAGAAGTCAGGAGGAGTGCGGTTCGTACCCAGGGGGATGAGGTTGTTGTGAGACACTGATGGGCCGCTGCCAATGACTGTGCTGAGGTCATAAGCTGCAGGCATCCCTGGAGGAGACACAGACACACCCATCAACACTTCATACAGACACATCCTGACAGACAGCGGTATAACTCGGCCACATGGGAAGCTACGAGGAGGGGGGATTCAGGGCAAACATCACGCAAAACATGATAGCTGTTGCATAATAGGTGGATTTCAGTGGCGAACCGTCAGGGCCTTCAAGGTATTCAGAGAATACCCTGGAACACTCAGATAAAACAAACAAAACATCGATTTAATTATATAAATAAAATGAATAAATGAGAATCGTATCTGTGTTGATCTGCAATATTACAGTGTTACGTTGATTTGTTTGTCCTTCTCGGACCATGCACTACGCATTTCAGTGGTTTTGTGTTAGAAAAGAAAGCAACCAATCAGATCTTGTTCTGGGTCTCTGGGTAGAATATCCTTCAACCAAGGTATTCTACATCCTTGATAGAATGCCCTGGCCGTTGCACTGAATGAGAGCGTACGTTTGGACTGACAGTTTCATCAACCAATCATATATTGATTTGTAGCCAATGGGCGTATTCTTCAGAGTTCCCCTCGGTTCCAGGGTACTCCAGAAGGCTCGCTAGTTAACTGGCTCGAGACAGAGGATCTAGAATGCGACGAAGCAATTCATGCCGTTCTATTGTTTTTAACGTTGAAATGAAAAGTGCAACAGGTGAAGATGAAGTTGTTGCGGAATTGTTGTGAGTACCCTTTTCAAGACGACAATTCAGTGAAAAGACGGACATTATAATGCCGCGGGGGGGGTGGGGCGGGGGGTGTGTGTCTACAGAAGGTCCAGTTGTGATAGACACGGTTCGCCACTGGTGGATTTATTATGATATTGGAGCAGGGGGGGGCCAACTCAAACTGCATGGCAGGCCACAGTAGCATTAGAATCAGAATTGTTTTAAGTCCCACAGCAAACACACAAAGTTACAGTGCTACAGCTAAAGTGGCATAGCCGGTAAGAAAGGCATGCAATAATAAAAAAAAAAATTAAAAACACATTAGTAATACAATAAAAAGACAAATAAGTACACAACTGTGGCTTAACAATGAGTAGCCGCAATTTAAAAACATGAAGTGACATATAACATATTCAAGTATTAAGACCCTATAAAAATGAAATGTCGAGACTCTTGTAAAAATGTATGCTTTTACATAAAAGTGACTATAGCACAGTACAATTCCAAGTTCAATGATGGTTACCCTCAAAGGGCTGGTGGTAACTTCAAGACTATAAGAAATATATCTACTCTTTATAAAATTACATATTTGCTTTACAGTGTAGACGATTTTTTGTTAAAGTAATCATTTAAAAAGTGCTGTGTAGCAGCACACTGCCTGGAGTGCTGCTGCTAGAAAATGCCTGAAAATCTTCAGTAGTCACAAAACGAGATGCATCGTGGGACATGTAGTTTATGGACACTGTACTTATGTAAAGCGGCATATAATTGATGGGTACATTTTGTTTTTGCAAACTCTCGCAGGCCACATAAAAGGAGGTTTGATATTCCTGCAATCCAGAGACTGTGTCAACTTTTTGCTAAACTATCGTTGGACTGTGGGATTTAATTCAAGATTATAAAATAGGCACGTCTGGTCCTTTAAAACGATTGGCCGAGACACTATCTGTAGACATACAGCTGTGACCACACTACAACAGTATCACTGCACCCTTTACTCACAGAAGTTGTTCAAAGACATGGACAGGATAAAGACAGATGAATAAAGGTCTATGGACAAGATCTTGTGCTACACTCTCCGGTCCAGCAGGTGGCAGTATGTTATCTCGTTAATAATGGTTGCAACTGGCAATAATAAAAAAGAAGAAAATAAAGAAGAATGGAGACAAACGCTGAAATAATAGAGAGCTGATGGGGATTTTTTGGCTTGAGCAGCACTGTGCTGGCGCTTCATTGGATAACAAAGGTTCAAATCCAACATCTTTTATCTTCATACAGGCATACAAACGGCACCTGACATTAAAGTTATGGGTGAGCTAACATGAGATTTTAAATAACTCCATGTTTGTATTAGTAGCCTGCCTATTATTACCACTTTTGTGTAGTTATAGTGAGTTTGTGTACTTTTCTGTAGTTATAGCGAGTCAGTGTTTCCATAAGAAAAAACAAATAATTTACAGAACAAATGGGAAATGTCCATCAAATATAATCTGTATTTATTATTGAGCTTGAAAAAAATGGAGTGCTTTGTAAAAAATGACATACTACAGGCATGTACATTTATATTTTATTCAAATTGTGAAATGAAAGCTTGCATGACTGCAGAGCTCTGTCTCTACCGCAGTGCATCAATAACGTGCACGGTTATGGCTCGTTTTGAAGTTTATACAACCATTGTCAATAAACTATCTCCAGCCAGAATCAGCAAAACAGGAGAGTCAGTAAACGTCCGCTCACAGGGGCGCATTAAAGCTAGTGCTTTAACAGGACATATATTGTCCTCACATACATATAACACCACTTTTATGTAGTTGAAGCAATATTACAATCTCCAGAATAACTAGCTAAAGTTAGGCTATAAACAAACTACATGATGGTCGCATAATTTCACATCAACACTGCTAAGCTAAAGGCAGCTAATGTTAAGTGCGATGATGTTCAGTTCTATTCAGTCACTTGTTTGCAACTGCCTTGACAAAAGACATTCACCAGTGGTATATTTATCAACATCTTTTATGTCGTAGGATAAATGTGAAAATCTCTTCAGCTTGTATAAAGCACAGGTCCTATTTCAGGCTTCTAACCAAAAACATATGAAAAAACGTTAACTTTGAGACGAAGGAACCCCGAAGTGATAGATCTTGTATAACTGAGTGACCATTTAGCAGACAACAGCTAATAGTACAGCCAATTAGATATACATAAACTTCTTCACCAAACTAATTGGATTATTTATATCATTATAATATTAACTTCCTGATGTTAAATCGTCCTTCATCTGTCTTGTGGGATGTGTGTTCTTTAGAGAACATTAGAAAAGTAAAATGATGCGCCAGGTCGCGCTGAAAAATAAGTGTGTGTGCGGTGGATTTGAGCGCGCAAAAGGCGGCATTGGTACGGCCACTTATGCAAACTGTAAATATTATTTATGCTCGGAATATTAAGTCCTGAAGGCATCAATTATTATTTCCCCACCCAATTTAGATTTAGCCACGCCCACTGCTGCATTATGAAAGCATCAACTCAGTCAGCCTTGGATTTTCATCCCACGAAATATGAATTTGTCTTCTAGTCGCTTCATAGAGCATCTTTTACAAAGAAAATTGATCAAAAATAGCGCTTTAAAAAAATATATATATGACTGACGATGACAGTTATGCAGAGCTGAATAAATGTTAGTTCATCTTTTAATATTAATTCACCCTGGATTTAAGAAGAATAAACAAGCAAACAATCTGTAGCCTATTGCCTTGTTTGTCACATTTTTTACATTAGTCCAGTATTTGAGTATATGTAATTTGTTACTTTCCAACACGGTCAGAGAATATTAAATATTCCTCTTGACACTAAATTGATTAAATGTAGCGGCCCATATCAGTTTTTATTCACAATCTAGAGCAGACGTGATAATACTTCAGTGTTGTTAACATGGGCACAGCATGTTCTCGGTATACGTCCATAAGCAATCACGCTGAGCTACGTCGATGCTGAAGTGGGCGTGGTTAAATCGAAATTGGGTTGGAAACATGATAGACGCGTCCTGGAGTGTTCTCACAGTGATGGCATCTCGTTGTGCGCTTTTGAAATCAATGAGAGCGGCTGAAAGCGTATTACTATTAAAATATGATCCACTTATAGTCTGGTTGCCAACATAGTGAACATGGAAATGTTGACTACCCCAAATGTTACTGTTAGAAATTATAGTACGGGTCCCCAGAACATAGAAACTGCCGGATGCTAACATGCCTATGTTGGGCAATTTGCACACTAAGCATTAGTTGCGTTTATTCAAATGAAAGGCTATAATGCCAATGTAAACAATAGTAAAACAAAGACTTGGCCGATTTGGAAAATGTTGAGGTGGTTTTGGGGGTTATTTCTGACATTTTCAGGATCAACAATTGCCGTTTTAAATAGAAAGTGGCCATATTTGTACTCCCGGCTGGGCTGATATTTACTACCATGCAAGCATTGGAAATAGAGCACAAAATGAAATTATTACCTCTACTGTGGACAATTATCTTTCAAATAAATAAGCAATTTGTTCAATCCAAATGATCCAGAGCCTCCTAAACCTTCAAAATGGACCCAAAATGTATTAAAATCAGAGGGTACAAATATGGCCACTTTCTTGGCCAGAAATAGACAAAGAATTCTCAATAAGCCGCCAAAACCACTCCAAAACTGTCCAAATCAGCCAAGCCATTTTTGAATTCAATATTTCCAGGTTCACTACAGGAATATGAGCTGGCAACTAGACTATTCTCCACGATAAGCGTGAAGTGGTGAAGCTGTGCCCCCTGTGAACACATGGACTTCCAGCAGTGTCTGTGTGTGTTCACCTGATACAGCCATGCCCTGCCCCATGCTGTAGGCCCCCGTGTTCCACATGTTCTCAGACGGGGAGGTGTAGTGTGAGCCGGGAGGGGGGTTGGGGGTAGTGCCTGTGTACCTGCAGATACATACACACACGTTTAACATGGGCGAGACGGACAGCGCTCCCCTCTCACATGATTCATGGAGCTGAGATCCAGGAGTGTTTCTGAGCTCAGGAGACCCCCTCACCTGAAAAAGGGATTCTTCAAGTCCAGGAGGTTGCTGGACTTTGATCCCGTCTGGTCCACCTGGGCAACAATACTGATGTCGTAGCTTTGTCTGTGGAGAGGGATCCAATCACATTAAGTTAGCATATTAGTATAATACCATTGTTATTTCAATGCATGACAACAAAAAACCTCCAGAGAAACATGGATCCATCATCCATTCGAGCTGCGGTCCAATAGTCAAAATATATATTATAATATATATATTATTATAAATATTTTCCTAACCAATTTTACCAATGTATCGGAGAATCCATGATTACTTAGAAATGACAAAATTACAACTGGAAAAGAGGAGGGGGGTGCTGTGTACATCAGTGAGGCCTGGAGCTCAAACTTCAATGTTAATGGATACAAATTGAAGAAGAAGCTTAGAACATCCTTAAACTCATCGTTAGAGCCATTTTACTTTAACAAGATTAGTATGGTTGGAATATTGTTTAAATGCTTTAGATCAGGGGTGGGGAATCTCCGGCCCCCGGTCCGTATACGGTCCGCGAGACCATTTGATTTATAAACACATGCAAAAAATAAATAATTTAAAAAATCTAGACCGCAAAAGAATTAAACAAGCGAGTGTCTGTTTTTCCTGGATTCCGTGAACACAACACGAGCCTAACGTGTCATCGCGTGGTATATGTCTCGTCTGGCAGGG
Organism: Gymnodraco acuticeps; assembly: GCF_902827175.1. Taxonomy (NCBI): domain Eukaryota; kingdom Metazoa; phylum Chordata; class Actinopteri; order Perciformes; family Bathydraconidae; genus Gymnodraco; species Gymnodraco acuticeps. The sequence continues at coordinate 43,053 of NW_022989785.1, forward strand.
GTGTAGTGCTGACGGAGCGCTCCGGCACTTCACAAATTGCAGTACCCATAAGGAGCTGTACACATGCAGTTTTTGCGTGGCTGTGTCTTTAGTTGTAAGCCCAGTGGTGATCTGTTCATCTGTCATACTGATCATACAGTCAATAACGCCATCGAAAATAATATGATACAGCACAACTACTTCTGGGTCTTTGTGTGTCATTCAAGCTCGGCTGTGTGTGTGTGTGTGTGTGTGTGTGTGTGTGTGTGTGTGTGTGTGTGTGTGTGTGTGTGTGTCACGAGCGTATTGTGTTTGAAGTTGTTATTAGCATCTGATTAGATGCCAACGAATATAAGGAGCTTTTTCTACAACCAGGTGGAAGAGAGCTCTCTCCTGACAGCCTGACGGCCCGTACACACAGCAGCTTTTGGCGATTTGTCCACCGCTTCCAGCGCGTCTCCGCCCATTGACTTTGAATGGGGATGACGTCACTTTCCCTCGCTTGTCGACGAACTGCATTGTGGGGGGGCGAGGCGAAGATTTCCAGGATTTCCAGGATGTTCAGGATTCCAAAGTTGAACAATGTTCAACTTTTGAGGCTGAGCTGGAAGCGACAGCCAATCAGATCCGTTTATGCAAATCTGACAGTTCAAGCACTAGCCAATCAAACCGCGTGCAAGCTGGGAGAACCAGACCCGCAGTTCATTTCTATATTCCACAAAAATGGAGGAGAACTTAGTTATTGCGGTAGCAAATCACCCGGTTCTTTATGACCAGTCCCTATTTACTTACCGGGATACAAACCGGAGGAACCAGGCATGGAGGGAGGTGGCCGAGGCAGTGGGTGAAACTGGTAGGTTTTCGCTTGTTTGGGGATTTTATATCCAGTTTACTTCGTTGCTAGTTAACTTCGTTGCTAGCAAGCATAGACAGTATCATTAGCCAGCATGGAATGTAGCATAAAATAGCACCATAGACATTAATCTCATAAATGTTTAAAGAAATAGTGGAGAAGAACCGGGGTTTTTTGCTTTGTATGTCGGGGGCGGGAGATTCATGTGATTGGTTGTTGGTCGCGAAATCCCCAAGCTTTCAGACACGCCCAGCTCCAAGATTTTCAAGATTTTTGAAAAGCTGCTGTGTGGACGTACCGTGAGAGGCTCAAATAACCTCAGCTCAGTGAGATCATTAGTTATAAAAAAATAAGAGAATAAAGTAAACTGGTATAAAATACTATATGACAGTAAAAAAAAAGTTGTTATTAATAAACAAGAACACAGTTTGAGAGGGGAGTGATTTGTAAAATATCCATAAAGAAAAAGAAAATCTGTTTACAGTTGTGTTTCATCTGGGTGTTGAGAGATGTATCCATAGATCTCCTAATGTTGCTCTCAAAGTGCACCAGATTGATGCTTTTAACGTCAATATTTATAACAAATCTTCCCGGGGGAGCATGCCCCCCGGACCCCCCTAGAGCAGCGGTTCTCAAACTGTGGTCCGGGTACTGCAGGTGGCTCGTGGAAAAAAGCTAAATAAAATCCACTTTTTATTGCTCTATCGAAATCAGTCGCATTGCCCCGAAGACACATTTTGAGTTGGATACACTGTTGGAAAGAGGAGATTCCTAGCGTTCTAATGATATCAGGCAGTGGGGTAGTGGTCATCGGACATTTATGATAGAAAATCTCTAATGTCCGAGTGCAAGACGCGAGCCTTGTAACCCCTCCCCCGGCGCGAGCGTGGAAATATGATTGGCGGCGATTGCATTTGAACGGGACGGCGCAAAACGAGAAGCTTCCGGACCCAAGTACTGTAGACGGAATGAACGAGATATTTGCGGTCTACAATGAAAGAGAAGAGACTGTCAAGTTTGGCTGTACTCAGCATTGAATCAAAACGCACTAAAGCTGTTGATCTTAATCAGTTTGTGAGGCGTTTGGCTGAACAGAATGGTAATCGCCGCATCATAACAGTGATTGACAGCTGATAGGAATAATATGATTGTTAATATTATCATATTCATTCAGATAAACATCGAAGAGACAGTTAATTAATGTACTTATTGCAGCAGTCTGCATAGATTTGGTTCCCCTGGTCTAAGAGTGAAACAAACTCATTCAGTTATTGTTCAGTTAAAATGCATTCAATTATGTCTGCCATCTTATATATTTCTATTTAAGGCTTTACTGATGTGCCACAATAATGTCACCTAATGTTATTGAGTTAAAATATTAATATTTTGGCTTTCCAAGTTAACATTGATAGATATGACGGCGATTAAATCAGCATATACTTCTGCCAGGGGATGCCACCCCTCAAAATCTCCTGCCACCCCATGAATATTTTTCTAGATCCACCCCTGAGTAGGCTATATTTTTCATTAAGTTAATTTCAGGACAACTTTGGGAATTTAGTTTGTTTGTTTTGAGATTTAAATAGATTTTGAAAGTGGAGAGAGAGAGAGAGAGAAGCAGCGCTGTCTGCTTAGTTGCAATACTGTAGCTCAAGCATTTATGCAACTTAGGCCTATAAATTGTTTATGTAACTTATGTGCCAGTGTGTCCATGGTTTTGAGTCTGTGTGTGTTGAGTGCAGCGCCGTCTGCTTTTTGCAGTACAGTAACTAAAGTAGGACTAAGCATACCGGTAGTTTTTTTGTAGACCTGTCTGTCTTTTGTGAGTGCACTTGTGGCATTGTTTGGGATGACCTAATTAAAATACCATCCGCCGTCCTCTTTGAGAAACATACACAACGCAGACAGACACCGGTCACACGTGCGACAAAAGTATCAGATAGGATTCAATTTACTTTTGATTGTCTATAATTAACTAAAAAAAAATATCTGTGTTTTAATACTACGTTTATATATGTACTTATTTTTACGGTTTGCATATGAGGTGGTCCGCGAAAATCCTTGATAATAAATAGTGGTCCGCATAAACAAAAAGTTTGAGAACCCCTGCCCTAGAGGAGGTTAGGTGCCCCCCCCACTTAAATCTTGTCCACATGGATAGGAAACTAAATGCATTTGCACACATCTTGTGTCCATATCTTTCTGTTTGGGTGGTCATGCCACACTGCACGTGCATGCGTGCGCGAGTCATGGTGAGATATCTGGATTAAGAGGTTGATTTTTCTTTGCGCAGCATGAAAGAAAGGCCAAATGAATGGGCTGTGATTTTAGTATTTTTAAGCAGAGGTCAATCATTTGTACGGCCCTCGGAGGATGTTGTAAAAATTGAAATGGCCCTTGAGAGGAAAAAGGTTCCCCACCCCTGCTTTAGATGAAACTAACTTAATTATTTATTTTATGAATTACACTTGGATTTAAAACATGCTAATTTAGATAATACGTTTGGTTTAGGTCTCTCTTTGCTGACAATAAATGTGCGCTGTGAGGCAGGATATGACATGCAGGTCTATATATGGCAGGACAAAAACACCACGACACTCATCAATGCAATGATTCCGATAACTTTGAATGATTTGTTTTGTTAGCTCTTTTTCTATATGTGCCAATGAGTACTTTGAGAGATTATTTACAGGCCATATGGACCAACATGCTAGAGAACATAGCGTTTAGCATTGTACCTCTTGTTGGCCATCAGCACGGCGGTGCCGGACAGCGTGTCTCCGGCCTTGGTGAAGAGGGGGGACTGCAGCAGACAGCGCACCTGGTACCAGTGGGTGAGGGGCTCTGTGGGGGCCGTGGACAGCCAAACCGTCATCCTGCACAGACATGAGGGCAGGTCAGTGGGGGGAATTATTCAACACACATGCAGCATGAGTGGAACTGTGACTTACGATGAGCCCACAAACGCAACGTCAAACCAGAAGGCCAGACCGTGCACCAGGCCAGAGTGCATCATGTGGAACTTAAAGGGAATCTCTATCCTGAGAGCAGAGAGAGGCAGGTTAATGACACACCACACAAACACACACAGTACACATACAGAGTACAGACACACACCTGTAAAGATCCTCTTCTTTGGCCTCCAGGAAGTTGACTGTGTATTTGACTGACTTGGCCATCAGGATACGGATATCAAATGTGTCCTGTGGAGGAAACACAACAACAACAACTCCTGTTTCACACAACTGTGATATTGTGTAAAAACATCTGTGTGTGTGTGTGTGTGTGTGTGTGTGTGTGTGTGTGTGTGTGTGTGTGTGTGTGTGTGTGTGTGTATGTGTTGGATTACGTACCACAATTGGCTGGCGGAAATACTCATCCACTGCTGCCGCCCGCAGGGCAGAGAGGTCTACACCGTGGAAGGAGGGCTGGTACCTGAAAGAGACACATCAGTTCGATCAGTATGGGACCTTTTCATTGGTGCTAACCCTAAGACAATGAAGGCTCGATTATGAAAAAAGCTTCTAAAGCTTCAGCTATTCTGGCTGATTAAACCTCTGCTAAGGTTAAAAGGTGTGTCGGAGCTTTACATGGAAATTATGAGGTGACAAATCTTTATCTACTCATAATAATAGAGTGTTGCAGGAATGAGTGCTAAAAAGTGAGTGACCTTATTTCATGCGACCATGATGCATTTCATTTATAGGGAGTCCTTGAAATGCTAACTTCAAGGTCACCTTGACCTGTACCACTTGATGATGAAGGTGTACTTGTACAAAAAAGGTAACCAGAGATATTCAAAAACAGTGTAAACATGACCACAGTCTAATCAGCCAAATTCACTGAAAACACCAATGCAACGTATGGAACCTTTAGAACATTGACTGTCTTTAGGAGTTTAGGGTCAAATAAACTGCAGTGATCATTTGAAGCATCTTGACACTGTGCTCGACCATTAACTTAAAACACAAAAGACACTGATTTCAACTAAAACTGACGATTGTCCCTTAAACTGTGGCCGCCCCTTCCTCACCAGAAGTTGGCCTTGGTGAACTGCTCCATGTAGAGCTGCTCATCTGTGAAGGGGGCCAGGTGGACGTCACCGATAGTTGGGAACATTTTGCCTGAAACGCACAAACACAGAAAAACAATATTAATATACAGGCGACAATTTACAACAAACGCTGCTGCGCCTTCCACCCTCCATCTTAACATTTAAAGAGGCCCTATTATTATTATTATTATTATTGGGGTTTTACCTTTCCTGTAGTGTAGTTCTATATCGTTTCTCTCTGCCTGAAACGCCTCTACAGTGTTGTCACGTAACACTAGCGCTTCTATTATATTGGCTAGCACTCCAACACATTGTACGTGATAGGCTAAGACAGTGATTCCCAACCTTTTTCACTGAGGCCCCCCTTGGGTAATTGGAAATATTTTCGAGCCGATTTACTTGTCCGAATACATTTTTCACTTGTCCAGAATGGACAAAAATCGGGGCCACTGGAATCTTCTTCTTCGCCATCATATTTTACATTTTCCCACGGTTTTTACGACAGCGCTAACGTAAGTGAGCGGTAAGATTTTACTGCATCACACATAGGGTTGGGTATCGTTTAGATTTTAACGATTCCGGTTCTGCTTTTCGATTCCGGTTATTTTCGGTTCTCGATTCCGGTTCTTTGAGAGGGTAAAAATAAGTCCCATGACAAACTGGGAGAAAAATATATTTATGAAAACATTAAGTCAAATCTGTATTCCTATTTACAAATCACTTCATACTGTTTAATTTCTTACGGTTATTGAATAGAAATATAAAAATAATCTCTGCATTGTTTAGTTAGTTCTAAGTGGTGCAGTTTGAGAATGTACAATTGGCCCAGTCTCCTGATGTTACACTGCAACCTGCCTGTGAGACAGAGTCCAACCACACATGTCCAACACATAGGCCTAATAATAATAATGATACATTATATTTATAGCCTATAGGCCTAGTGCTTTTCTACAACTCAAAGATGCTTGCACGCTTACACATGTCCTGCAATACACATGCTGCAGCTGCCCAGCTGCTCACTGTTTGTAAAAGACAATAAATAATATTTTCATTTCAATAATGTACTTTCTATACCCTGCTTCATAAACAATACTGACATCCCTGTGCTCCTCCGAGTCTGGGGGTCCGGGGATGTGAGGACAGCGCGAGGACACAGACAGGGAGGCTGCTTCACTTCATAAAGGAAATGGCGGTCAACATAGGAGCTAAAACACTTAATAACCTTCATTATGTGTTAGAGAAAGAACATAAGAAAGTTTGACAAAGATGAGGCTGTTAAACGGGCAGCGGATCCGCAGTGTGTAGAAAGAGAGAGAGAGACGCTGAGCTGCACCGTGCAGCTGATACGGAGCATAGAGAGAGAGAGCTGCGGTCCGCGGGGCTCCGCCTCCTGTCCTCACAACTCTTATTAATCCCGGGACCGGACAATTGTTATTTGTTCCTACTCGGAAACGAGTTTTGCTTCCCAACCCTGCCACTGTGCTACACGTCCCGCCCCGCCCCGCCCCGCCCCGCCCCGCCCCGCCCCGCCCCGCCCCGCCCCGCCCAACCAGGCTGAGTCGGGCTGAGCATGCTAAACTAGAGAGAGAATCGCTGGCAAGGGGGCTACAACTACAACAAGATGAACATATTGGACCGTGATTAAATTGTAATACACGTTTCAAAATGATGCCGAAGTAACAACATACTGATACCGGTTAGTAAAAACCATGAATTAATGCTTTGACAAGTCTGCAGACAGACGGCAGGTGAAAAACCCTTTTCTAAATGGAGCTTGGCTAAGCTAACGTTATATTTGCTCCGACCGTCCACACTCACAACAACGGCCTATACAGACATAAATAAACCAGCGACTGTATTCGCCATGACACAGACAGTCTGTGGTTTGTACTTGTTTAACTTTTGTCTAGTTTCTGAACAGATATGAGGAGCTGTGAGCTCTGAGTGCAAGAGCTAACGACTGTGTTGTTTTTCTGGGGCTCTCATTGAAGATGCCGTCACGGCTCCGCCTACACTGCGTTACTATAGTAACTGCCCCAGTTCCTAAACTGTAATGGAAGCACAGCATTAAAGTGAGCCGGGCCTAATAAGGCCTAACCAAACCGAGCGAGGCCTGCAGTGGAAACGCGCCATTAGATGTCAAGGGAGATGTATGCCTCATCATACTTTGTTGATTTGGGCATGAAAGGCCACTTTCTTTTTAACTGCCGGTTGTGTTAAAAATGTGTCAATTTTACAAGCAAACAATGTTTGTTTGCAATTTCTTCCCAAGCTTCACGTGCAATAGCGCTGCGCCCACCAGGTTGGGAACCACTGGGCTAAGAGGTGTGGTAAGCAGTTGACCAATCACAACAAAGCCGACCAGCTAACCAATCAGAGCAGACTGGGCTCTGGTTTCAGACAGAGGGTGAAAAGAGGTGCTGCAACACAGGCAGTATGAGAAAAATAAAGAGCTTTTTGAACATTAAAGCATGGAGACACGTCACAGTAGAGACTGATTATTAATATGAACTTCAAAGAATGAGCACGATATGTCCTTTTAAAAATGTTTTCCCATGAGCCCCAAACGTCCTCACCGTTGGGCTTGAGGAACTTCTTGGCGTGCAGGTAGCTCTCCAGCATGCGCTCATTGAACAACATGTAGCCCATGGGCTCTGAGATGATGATGTCCACCTGCTCCGGCAGCGTCACCTCCTCCACCTTCCCCGGGATGACGACCACCCGGTCCCCGAGGCGGTTACTGTTCACGAGCACCTGGAGGCACACCACACATCAATGTTAAAGTAAGAATTTATCAGCGGAGTGATATGGTATCAGAACATATCAGTCAGGCAGCTGATAATAGCATATTAATAATGGATGGACCTCTGCGTGCTGTGCCATGGTGCTGGCCTCCACTGCGTACACCTTCCTGGCTCCAGCCTGGGCTGCAAAGAAAGAGAGGATCCCCGAGCCGCAGCCCACATCTAGCACCACCTAGAGGGAAGAGAGCGGGGTTTATTACAGGTCTGTGCAGCACCATCAATCTGTCAATCATTTTTAAAGTGTGTGCATATCTGAATAATAGCAAGGCTCAGCAAGTCCATGGCTTTAGGTTAATAACATGTTCATTTAAGTACATGTTTTAAGCTGAAGCTTTAATCCAAAGCGATTTACATACACTTCAATAACTCTCCCACACTGATAGATCTATAGAGTGGTGCAGGATTAAGTCTCAACCTGTTAAGCCCTGAGTCTGTTTTTCACGTCTCTGGCTCTGTATCTATATCAGGGGTGCCCAACCTTTTTTGAACCGAGAGCTACTTTTAAAGTTGCCAGTCTGCCGAGATCTACCAGTCCAAATAGAGAGGCGTAGCCATTACTGACAGCCTACCAGGTAAATACACACTTCTACTTGTATAAAACTGACCTTTGTACGATTAATACTTCATGAAATACTGCAGATCCTTTATCTTACCTCTTTCTAATCTACACACATACAAGTATTTAACTGAAGTTACACAACAGTGTTGTTGATACGGAGTTGGAGTTTATTCACACGTCACTTACTACAGTGGGTAATGTTCAAGAAACATTGAACAGTGCTGCCACATATGACACAGGGAAACAAGAAAATACTCTGAACCCTTTCTTTGCCATTATATAAAAATAGTGTTGCTACAAAAGTATAAATTAGGCTTACTAATAAGACAACTCAGATCTGAAGCTACACAGGAATCTGCTGCCAAAGTGCAATAAAAAAGACAAAATTAATAGAATCAAACCCTTTTTTTTGTTGCATTTTAGTAGATTATAAAAAGAAATGCCTTTAAAATAGGATGCCAGCAACACTAGTTTCTTAACCTGAATCGATAATAGACTATAATCAATTTAAACAGAACATATCTTAATGTTTGCATTCTTATACCATTTTGTACAATAATTATAAATAAGTTCAAACAAACTCAAACTAACAGCTGATTAATAACTGTATCTAACTTGAGTTTTTATTATATCAAAAACCTGTTGAAATGCTAGTTATTTTTTACTGTCCCCCAAAAGCGCATCGGCAGCATCCAGGAAAGCTTCTTTCACAACTTCGCCGTCTTCGAAAGACTTCATGTGTTTCGCAAGAACGTGACTGACACGATAAGATGCTATGGTATCAGCCTTGCTCTTGTTGTTGGGCCTGGTGAAAATGGACTGCTGTGCATTTAGCTGTGCTCTCAGGCCCCTCCCCTTTTGGAGCGTAGGGCAGAATTAGGAGGGAATTCCGTCTCGTAGCATTTGTGGACTGTTTTGAAATGCCGCTCCTAAATTACCCTTCTTCGATAAAGCCACGCTCGCATTGCAGATGAGACAGATGGACTTTGAATTGGAATAGATACAAAAATAATTATCCTCCCACTCGGAGTGAAAAGGATATATTTTGGGCTTTTTTGCTTCTGTCTTGTGTGTGTGCGGACTGTCACTCCTGTTGACACCACGTTGACATGGACAACGTCAGCGAAATAGTGCCCACTGCCCACCAGCCACGCCCCGACACATGGGGTCATGCCGGCCAATCACAAAGCTTTGATGCGTTCAAGTGCATTATTCTGGCACAGGAAGATTAAGTTATAGGACATTAACGATAAAACAGAATATTGTTGTTCTATTTTTAGACACATCTCGCGATCGACTGGGAATCTCCCCGCGATCGACTGGGAATCTCCCCGCGATCGACTGGGAATCTCCCCGCGATCGACTGGGAATCTCCCCGCGATCGACCGGTCGGGCACCCCTGATCTTCACTTCTAAAAAGGGGTAAATTAATAATCTTTTTTCTCAAAGCAATGATAAACCTGTGAGTTGGATGTAGAAAAGTCAGAATCAATATAGAATTGTTTTATTTTAAAGTAAATTCAGATTGAACATAGTAAACAAATGTAAATTATTGTGTCCGTCCAAAAAGAAAACATTACTTATAGTGAAAACCACCCTTGAATGATGGAACTAAAAGCTTTAGGAATCCAAACTATAACATATAATAAGTACCCTGTATCAAGATTGATGCAAAACAAGTGACATTTGACCTTTTTAGAGAGATTTAGAAAAAAGAACCCACTTCTGGGGTCATTTGGGAACATTTTCCATATCTCTGGAACCCATCGGTCGATTTTGCTGATTGACATCTCTTTTTAACCGTTAGAGCCAATAGAATCGACGGGAAGTTCCTAAAATCCATTTAAACATTACTCATTGGTGAATAGAGTGATGCGCAGCCAGAATGCCCAAAACCGGAAGCTGTCATACACTCTCGTAGCGATCATAATAGCTATATATGAAAACTCAGTTTTTGCCATAAATATGACGATGGATTATCAGTAATCATTTCAAAGTGACAGACACATTGGATTAACCTTCAGCAGCGTTTTTATCGTTTTAATGCCATTGAACAACTTTTGATCAGAACAACAGCAAAGGTAAGACAATGTCCCATGTTTGCTCCGTAAAGCTACGTTGTGTGATGTCTGGGTTTGCTTCCCCTGCCGCAAGTTTTGATCGCTCAGTGATGATACTAATACCCCTAGAATCTGTGGAATCTCAGCTTGCTAGCTGATATCTTGTTTGTGCAGATCCGATAAGTAATTAGTAAGTTAAGTATTTATACCGTAAGTTCTGTGCTACGTGCGGTAGCATTTTTTCGCTCAGGGCTCATTTAGACGCTTCTTGTGAGACTTACGTTTTGTTTCGGTAAAAATGTTTTTTATCGTCAGTTCGCTGAGTTTCTTCCCGTTAAGTGGGTATGACACAATAGGTTTTTAAATGTTAAGAAGCTCTGAGACACAGTTTCGTGAAAAGAAAAACCGGCAGCCCCGAAGTTTGAAAAAAAATAAAAAAACTCATTAACTACCCCTTTTTTTATTTATCTGTAGAGCTACTGAATATTATGGCTGCAGTCTTATTTTTTGTAAGTGTCATTTATAAGCTATACAGCAGTTGAAGTTTACCTTATCCTTGAAGTCGGTGTGGTTCTGGAGAATAGCCCGTTGGTAAGTCCCTGTCCGAACGTAGTCCTGCATCATGTTCTGTTGCTGAGAGAGGTAGCCATAAAACTGCAGAGACAAAAACATTAATGCATTTTTTATCTAAATAAATCAATATTGTGCAAGCAGCCTCAGGGAGGACAAACAAAACATATCCTCACATTTCAATAAGTTGAAAAAAGTCATAATGTATTGCAGTCAAAAGCCTAGGTTAACCCGGGTGTGGGACACAACGTGTCAGTGTTTATTGAATGCTAAGAGTGAGGCTTCATGGGACTGACATTAAATACACATTTCTTCCTTCACAGATCTTACTTCTATCCCTCAGTAAATAACATGTCTTGTGTTCCCTTCTGAGCAGATCCTGTTTTAGTTTTATTATTAGATAAATATTTGCAACGATATGTGTATAATATCTCAATATTGTGAGAAGTAAATGTATCCAAGTTTAGTGTAATCTTTTTATTTGATTGAGATAAAAAAGGAGTGGCGGGGTTAGACCTGGGCATTATGAATAGCCCTACACGTCTAAAAACTGCTGTGGTATGGCAAGGGATTTCAAAATATTGCCACCGTACAGCCACGAGACAAATTGGTGATCTTTGTGATATTGGTCTATATCAATAAAATGTATGCAGAGGTGGGAAAGGTACTCACATCTTGTATTTGAGTAAAAGTAGAATAAGAGAGTAGGAATACTCTGTTTCAAATTAAAATCCTACATTCAAAATGGTACTCAAGTAAAAAACTAAAGTATTAGCATCATTGTGAATTTACTCCAGGTGTAACTAAAGTCTTATTTAAATGTTTGATTATATTTCACATCATTAATGCAAATCTGTAAAGTAACTAAAGGTATTAACCAGTTGAGCCCCGAGCCTGTTTTTCAGGCCTCAGGCTCGAAAATGACAGAACAAATGACAATAACTTCCCTTCTAAAAAGGGGTAAATTAATAATCTTTTTTTCTCAAAGCAATGATAAACCTGTGAGTTGGATGTAGAAAAGTCAGAATCAATATAGATTTATTTTAATTTTAAAGTAAATTCAGATTGAACATAGTAAAAAAAAATGTAAATGAAAGTGTCCGTCCAAAAAGAAAACATTACTTATAGTGAAAACCACCCTTGAATGATGGGATCGGAGACTAAAAGCTTTAGGAATCCAAACTATAACATAATAAGTACCCTGTATCAAGATTGATGCAAAACAAGTGACATTTGACCTTTATAGAGAGATTTAGAAAGAAAAAAAACACTTCTGGGGTCATTTTGGTACATTTTCCAAATCTTTGGCCCCCCTCGGTCAATTTTGATGATTGACATCTCTTTTTAACCGTTAGAGCCAATAGAATCGAGGGGAAGTTCCTAAAATCCATCGAAACATTACCCATTTTGGTGAATGAGTGATGCATAGCGAGAATGCCCCGGAACCGGAAGCTATATACACAGAAGTCACCATTTACCTCTGAATTGAAGTGGAGTAGAAGTACAAAGTACCATAACATGGAAATACTCAAGTAAAGTACATCTATCTCAACATTTTACTCAATTACAGTACTTGAGTAAATGTACTTAGTTACTTCCCACCTCTGAATTGTATTGACTTGTAAAGTCATTCAAACAGGTTCCAAAACCAACCTTTTAAAAATGAATGAATGCAATGAGCGTTGTGAAACTATAGATAGTCCTCTAAGAACAGAGTGAGTCCAGTGTCATGTCTGCAGTGTGATGTGTTCAGGGTCATGTCTGCAGTGTTCAGTGTCATGTCTGCAGTGTTCAGTGTCATGTCTGCAGTGTGATGTGTTCACTGTTTGAGAGCCGCTCACCTGGAAGTACTGTACAGCAGAGGAGTCCTCTGTTCTGTCGCTGAAGACGGAGCGCTCATTGACGTGTCCGCGACTGTTCTTCAGCAGGTTATAAAAGGACTGGAAGTCTAAACACACACAAACAATTACAATTCATACTACATTACACCATCAGAAAAAGTTATGGTGAGTATTTAGAATTATGAATTTAACTACGCCAAACAGTTTGTACGCTCGTGTGTCAAAGACGGTTAAACACATGTGTTATGTTTTTACATATTTATATTGTGTAAATAGTGTCTTTATTTTTTATTTGTTGCAACAGTCTTTAACCTGTTAAGCCCCAAGTCTGTTTTTCAGGTTTCAGGCTCGAAAATGACATTCCCAGAACAAATGACCATATCTTCCCTTCTAAAAGGGTTAAATTAATAATCTTTTTTCTCAAAGTAATGATAAACCTGTGAATTGGATGTAGAAAAGTCAGAATCAATATAGATGTTGTTTATTTTAAAGAAAATTCAGATTGAACATGGTAAAAAACAGTAAATTATAGTGTCCGTCCAAATATTCTTTTTTACTTATAGTGAAAACTAACCTTGGATGATGGGTTAGTAGACTAAAAGCTTTAGGAATCCAAAGTACAACATGTAATAAGTGCCCTGTATCAAGATTGATGCAAAACAAGTGATATTTGACCTTTTTAGACAGATTTAGCAAAAGAAAACCTCTTCTGGGGCCATTTGGGTGGATTTTCCATATCTCTGGCCCCCCTTGCTCGTTTTTGACATGTGACATCTCTTTCTGACCGTTAGAGCCAATAGAATCGAAGGGAAATTGTCCCGCACACACTCATGTTAAAAAAAAAGGTTGCGTCTTTGCGCATGCAATCTTTCTGCAGAGCGTAGGAATATCCCTGCTCTGATATTTGAAAACGGAATTGCAGTTGTATTGCTTATAGATCAGAACATTTCAAAGGGGATACAGTCACATTGGATATTAACCTATGGATTAACTACAGCATCGTTTTAATGTCATTGAAGACCAGTTTTGACCAGACAAAGACGTGTAAGCCATGTTAGCGTTTTAGGCTACATAGCGCGACATGTTTTGATGTACGTTTTTGTTGATAACGTCGCGAGTTTGTATCTTTCAGTGTTGAGGTGGGCACCGTGAGATTCTGTGTCTTCACGATCATAAACGATGTGTTGGTTGTGCAGCTAGGATAAGTAATAAGGGAGCTATGAGTGATTTTCGGTGCAGTAATAGGTTAGCATTTTTAGCTCGGGGCTAATTCAGAGGCTCACTGTTAGCATTGTGTGTTTCTTTTGAAAAAAAAATGAAAAAGATCAGTTAAATGAGTCCCGTTATATGGATATAAAATATTCATAGTTTATTAAATGTTAAGGTTCCTTAGACGTTGTTTCCTGCAAATGACGCGATTTCTGCCCCGGAACCGGGTCCGTGGGGCTTAAGAGGTTAAAATGGTTTTATAGGAGATGTTGTGCTATTTTGATTCCATAAGATGTTTTCTTTCAGGCTTTTGGAAGGAAAATGTACAAAATACACATTTAAGTGTTTATTTTTACTATACTTTGTCTATTTGTATCTGTAGGTTTCTCCTAAATTCACCAAAAGTTAGCATTCCAACTTAACATAAAGTACCGCGACCGCTGTTTGCACCATGTAATCAGAAGTATCGTTGGAAAGCTCCGTCTCTCCTGCACAATCTCATCGGATCCAAATATGGTAATTTCCTTTGTATCAGCAACCAATCGTGAAAGTACAAAGGGGTCTCAACCAAAAAACGACATCTCATTGGCTGGTGTCAATTTCTGACAACGTAATTCGTTCAGATGCGTCACGTGGTGTGCTAAAACACTTCTTGGTTTAGCTTACGCTGGAAATTTCAATCTCAAAATGACAAAAGAACAGCGAAAAAAACGTTCACAGAGAAGACGACAACAATTGTCACTTGCACGAAGCAAGGTTATACAAAAAACAAATGACCCTGACCATGAAATACCTTCACGGAGTGCGTCGATGCGCAAGCTGTCATCCAAAGAACGGGAGGGTTTAGCTAGCACCACACAGCAATCAGGTCGTTTTCTCAAAATTAGTTTTTTTCTCCTACTCTGAGTTTGAAATGTCCACTTCAGCAGCACTTATATACACCAAACCTTCCAGTTAAATTCCTATCAATATTATGAAGGCTTTTACAGAAGGGTTTGGTCATATATCATTCATAGCCTGAATTATATAACATTTTATACTATATATTTTAGGCTGTTGACAGTATTTTCTGATTTATGGAGTGATAAAGAGATATCCAAAATCCCTTCTGTAAAAACTTTAGATTCTAATATGACTACAAAATGAAACAAGAATTGTGTTCCTGAAATGTAAAAAATATGCGCATATTTAATGATATTATGGCTCATTTGCATGGGGGGGGGGGGGGGGGGTGCGGTGCCCTTACAAATATAATCCCTTTGTATTTGTAATCATCTCACGACCCCCACTTTGGGAACCCCTGCTCTAAGAAGCGCCGGCTGTTTCGGCTCCCAAACGGCTCTTCATGTTACCACAGTTTACCACGGAGCCTCAGTTTCGTGGCTGCGAGGCTCCGGTGCTCGCAGTTCACGCACGTGCTCCACTAGCACCGCTCATCGCGTCCAAATCTTGCACGTTCCGTGTTGTCCTGTGGCAGGCACCGCCGATGTCGGGGAAACGATCCTCAATACTCCGAAAATAATCCCACCAGACTCCTTTGTCTCTCCATCAGAGGGATGTCCTTGTCCTTTTCGTTATTTCAAGCGATAAAAACTCTCGATCTTCTTATTAATATTTTTCATAAATATCAAAATGACGGCAAGATGCCCCCCTGGCGGAAAAGCTGCTTCTGATATACCGGAGGCAGAATAGTGCTGAAAATGGCAGGAGCTAGATGGACATTTAAATGAAAGTATAAAGTGGAATATTTAATGAGAAGATTACACTTCTTTAGGGTATTGCAATGAAGATCGCTGCTTTAATAATTAATTATTCCAATGTTGGGTAACAAGTTCTTCTAAACCGGAGCCCATGGAGTGGTGCAGGGTTATGTACTAATCCAGGAAATGAGTCAGCATTTTAGCACTTCCTGTTCCTCGTCTGGAAGTCAACTTTTTTTTATTAAGTGTTTTTGGTTAGAAGCCTGAAATGATACAATAACACAAGCTGAGGACATTTTAAATGTTTTGTTCTGTAACATAATTTGTGCTTTTGCATAGTTCCGTAATGTTGCTAGCATTATTCCTGAACCTTTGTACCATCGTTTTCTGATTATTTTGGTTGTTATATTTGGTTATTTCATTCAGTATTAAGAGCAAATATAAGAATAAGACCATACATAGAGAGGTGCAGGAACGAGTCCTAAACCTAGAAATGTGTTGGCATCTAAGCACTTCTGGGCTCCAACGTTGTAAAGTAAAGGTTTTTTTGACTAAATTATTGGTTAGCAGCCTAAAATAAGATCTGTGGTTGGTTAATACAAGGTTACGAGATGTTCATGTTTTGTTCTGCAACATTAAAAAAAATCAGTAAACACCCCACTGGTGAACGTCTGAAGTTTCTATGGGCCATAAAAACAGCTACTGTTAACAGGTGACTAAATGAGATTACTAAACGTCATCAAACTGACTGCTAGCCGCCGTTAGCTTAGCGATATTGACATGCAGTTGTGTGACCGCAATATAGTTTGTTTATCGCCTACACTTACTTTTGGTGATTGCATTTGTTCTTAAACTATTATTAAAGTGCTGTTTATATGTGGAGATTATCCTGCTGAACAAAACGTGTTAGTATCATAAACATGTATTTGCCACAGAGATTATTTTCTGGAACATTGAAAAACCCAGATGATAAATTCCATTGCTTTTTGTCGAGGGAGCCCTTGTGATGCTAACTTCCAAGTCGGCCTATAAAAAGACATCGTCACTGCACCGCTCTATAGAGGCTCTCGTACATCTCCCAGCCTTGTTGTGTTGGCCGTGTGTGTGTGTGTGTGTGTGTGTGTGTGTGTGTGTACCTGCAGGTGAGGAGAACTGCAGCAGGACGCTGTTGCAGCCCAGTGTGATGATGAAAGACTGCTTCCCAACACGGCTGCACTCAGTCTCCCTGGAAACCGAACACTTGAACACACTCTCCTCTCCTGAAACAAAAAAGTTATGACAGCATGAGACATGTGTGCAACACGGCTTCAACACGTGTATCCCTCCACCTCAAAACCTCTGGACTCTGTATTATCACAGGTGATAAATGTCTTACTCACCAACGTATCTTACAAGAATCTGAAGTGTATTTATTCATTTTATTATCATTTACTACCTAGATAGCACTACTCTGTGCTCTCATTTTGAGATCAGAGGACATTTTAACATTAGATGCAACTCTTTTTCACTTTGAATTTGGAAGAAGTGGCTGCAAATACTGAGTGCCAAAAAATATGAGATTACATCCTCAAAAAGTAAAAAGGCTGTATTTCTGTATTTGCATTCACACACGCATATTTTTTTTAACATGGGTCTCAATGAAAAAGAGATGTTGATCTTAAGGCGAGACACGGCAGGCAAAAACATTGTTTTTCATGGTCGATTTTGTGCTATTTTGATTCCATAACATGTTTTTTTTCAGGCTTTTGGAAGGAAAATGTACAAAATACACATGTAAGTGTTTATTTTACTATAGTTTGTCTGTAGAATTCTCCTAAATTCACAAAAAGTTAGCATTCTAACGTAACGTAAAGTACCGCGACAGCTGTTTGCACCATGTAGTCAGAAGTATCGTTGGAAAGCTCCGTCTCTCCTGCACAATCTCATCGGATCCAAATATGGTCATTTCCTTTGTATCAGCAACCAATCGTGAAAGCACAAAGGGGTCTTAAACCAAGAAACAAAATCTCATTGGCTGGTGTCAATTTCTGACACCGTGATTCGTTCAGATGCGTCACGTGGTGTGCTAAAACACTTCATGGTTAGCTTTCCGCTAGAAATCTATATCTCGGAATGGCAAAAGAACGGCGAAAAAAACGTTCACAGAGAAGACGAGAACAATTGTCACTTGCACGAAGCAAGGTTATACAAAAAACAAATGAGCCCGAACATGAAATACCTTCACGGAGTGCGTCGATGCGCAAGCTGTCATCCAAAGAACAGGAGGGTTTAGCTAGCGCCTCACTGCAATCTTTAAAGGTCGTTTTCTCAAAATGAGTTTTTTCTCCTACTGAGTTTGAAATGTCCACTTCAGTAGCACTTACATACACCAAACCTTCCAGTTATATTCCTATCAATATTATGAAGGCTTTTACAGAAGGGTTTGTTCATAAATCATTCATAGCCTGAATTATATAACATTGTATACCTAAAAACATGGTGAAAATGGATATTTTAGGGCTGTTGACAATATTTTCTGATTTATGGAATGATACAAAGAGATATCCAAAATCCCTTCTGTAAAAGCCTTAGATACTAAAATGACTACAAAATGAAACAAGAATTTTGAACATGGCTTTATCCAAAGTTCAGATTTCGGTTCCTGAAATGTGTTAAAATATGCGCATATTTAATGAGATAATTGCTCATTTGCCCATTTAAACATGCTATTTCAGAAAACTTGTAATACAAAGAACAATTGCCTTATTGTAAGTCATTAACTGGAGAAATTTCTAGCTGATATCTTTAAGTTAAAAAAATTACCCTATTCATCTGGGGTGTCTCGCCTTAATGTGACTACCTACCTATGAAGGATTTAATAAAACGATAAAGCTGCAGAAATTGCAATAAAACATTGGTTTGCTAAAAGCTGCACTTTTAAAATCCGGGGTCTGGAGGTGACATTTGGTCATAATAACGAGCACTGATTACGACAGCCACAGAGTGTTTCTTCTTGCTGCAGGCACATGTTCGGCCTGACATTTCAATTTCAGATCGCACACAAGCTGCTCCTGTGTGGGAGAGCCTCTTCTTCCCCTGCCTGCTCACACTGTGGACCATTATCCACAAATGCTCAAAAATATGTTTACCTTTTTTTTTTAGATCTTGAAAAGTAACAGAGATACATTTTTACCTAATAGACTTTGGTAGTATTTTTTATAGTATGTCCTGTGAAATAAAAATCTATCCCAGACGTACTGATGATATCAGTGTTCATTGTTACATGAAGATCCAACTCAATGTCTACGCAAGACGTTATAGACAAAAGTAAATACAGGGTTCATACACTTTTTCACCAATGATTTTCAGTGACTTCTCCATGACCTTTACCTAATTTTCCATGACCAAAGAAATTATTCTTTCTCAACGGTACCACTGAAAATGGTTTATTTTAACATGGAACAGGAAAATAAGGTCTGCATATGAAACATGTTGTGCCTATCTAAAACAAATCAAATAGTAGGCTTACTAGCTTCTACACGCTAAAGCAACTAAAATCTCTCACCAGCAAAACACCTCGTCAGTTAAATGCCATTTTACGTTTCATTACTATACAATACAGTATTTATTATCATTATAGTATTACTATTTTGGCGATTAGATAAAATATAAATTATATTTGATGCAACTTTGGTTACATTTCCATGACTTTTCCCAAACTTTGGGGAAATATTGTCTTCCCTACCTTTTCCAGGGCCTGGAATTAGCATTTTGAATTTCCATGACTTTTCCAGGTTTTTAATGACCGTAAGAACTAGGGCTGTCCCGAATACCATTTTTCGGGCTCCGGATATTCGGTAGTAATCAACAGCGAATATTCGGCCCGCAGCGAACCGCTTCAACACGTGTATTTCGGTGTATTCACGGCATTCATTTTTGTTATTCTACAGTATTGTTGTTTTATAGTTATTTATTAATGTAACCCAATTTGTGTTCTTTGAAATTGAAAAGGATATCGCATTGTGTGTGTTACTTTCGTTGCAGTTGTATGTCTTAAGTGTAATTTGGCTTGGCTTCCTATTTATGGACATGCTTTTATTTTGAAGGAGAGTTAGTGCTATTGACAGGAAGTTGTTGTTGCTATGGAAACAACGTGACGGAGATTAACGGAGAGAAAAGTAATATCTACATATAAAGACGGAGAAAGTAAACGGTAACGTTTATGGTTAAGTGTTAGCACCCCCCGAAGAGGCACAAGCTCTTACGTTGATATTGGAGATTTCAATATGGAAAAAAAAACGGAGAAACAAACTAAACGAATATCCGAATAATGAAATTGAAACCCGAATAGTACTCCAACGAACGAATATTCGGGTACAGCCCTAGTAAGAACCCTGTAAATACAATATATCAATATCGATCTCGATGTTCGACATAGTAATATCATAACTGTATTTTCTTCCTATTTTTAAAAAGCTGCATTGCAGGGATTTGATTTAATTTGCAAAAATACTTTTTTTACTGCTCTCTTTTTTTTGCTGTAGTGACTGAACTAATCCACATAAATTGTGTTTTTTTATTTATTTTGTATTAACGTATTGTGTAAATATATTGTTAAAGAACCAATGGTCAACCCTATAATATTGTCACCACATGAATATTGACATTTAGTTTTGGTATACTATTTCTTCATTCCGCCCAGCCCTGATATGTTTTATTGCCAAAAAACCTGACAATTATCAACCAACTGTGTGTGAGTCCGTCTCCTGTCCCTGAGTGTGAGGGTTCCTACTGCAGATTTAAAAACACAAATATATAGTTTCATGAGTTACTTGCAGCTGGTCACTGTACTGTTTATCAAACTAACAGAAGTGCGTGTGTCGGGACTATTTTCAGCGGCGGACTCATTCACATGAAGTGCTCTTGTGAGTATTTGTGGCTGCAAGAGGGTGTGTGTTGTATAAATAAACCAGAGTGTGTGTTTATGGTAATGGGTGAACCGAGCCAAAGCTATCTTTCCACTTTAGGAGAGAGACGTGTGAGGGAAGCATTATCACCACCACTGTGTGTGTACGCTGTGGCTCGTCTTCATCATACATTCATAACTGGTATTACTATGGAATTCTTATGGGATATTATTTTTGAGTGAAACTCCCCAACTAAGCATTTAGTTAAAGGTCTGCCTGTTTAAAGTTTGAAACATTTCATCATATACCCACTTGTTTTTTTAAGATAAATAACTTACTATTTATTTAAACGGTGACCTGCTTAATAAAGAAGACACGGTAATAGATGTACCATGTTTTATTATCATACAAACATGGAGGGACAATTAGTAAGTCAACATTGACTGTTAAATGTTCCGTTTTTAAGTTGATGATTTTAGGAATATGGAGTCATTCAAATGTAGTGTGATGAAGACCTGAAAGGTAGTTCATAATTGTTTATAACAAAGATTTTTGGTTCCCCTGGCATACAAGGGGAATTTATAACACATGGGCAATGGTCCGTCTCTAACTGTGCCTGTGATAACCACACATTTACATGACAATAGATGATATGATTGTATAAGACTTTTACGAAGAGCTGCTGTGATGCAAGTCCAATTTCAGACTTGATCTGACCAATAAAGCATTATCGTATCGTAATAATCAATAATTATAAAACATATCGTATATATTGTTTTGAAGTGGACATGAGTTCTTTAAATATATTTAATGCTAATCATTTAGAATTTTACTTGAGTACCATTTTGAATGCAGGACATTTACTTGTAACAGAGTATTCTTACACTCTGGCACTTTTATAAGTTCAACATCTGAGTACTTTTCCCACCTCTGAGGATGAGATATAAAGCTGGAAAGTGACTACATCTAGCTACTGTTCTGCCCCGTCAAACACTTGTGTAGCGGGAGAAGCCTCCAGGTGGTGCAGCAGGCTCACAGACTCAGTTAGCAGCCTGAGATCATCTGAAACCTCCGGAAGGATTAAGAGCAGCCCTGCAGATTAAGAGAGATGCATCCTCTGGGAGAGAAGCCAGCAGCCACGCAGCACGGCTCTCCTTCCACAAGCCGACCACTAACACCGGTGAACAAGAGACAAGACACTGAATGTTTCCCGAGGACATGTCGACTGCAGGGGTTAGGGATCAAACCCCTGACCCTCTGATTGGTACACACAGTTACCCCTGAGACATAGTCGCCCACATAAGGTGGCAAAATGTAGGAACACTTTTCTTTGTCACGGTTGACTACTTGATTATAAAGTGAGAGAAGTACAGGTATACAGAGATGAACCTGTACATCTGCATTTTTGTTAAACATTTACATTTAATTATTGGCAATTTGATATAAGTAAATAAGGTTTTGGCGCTGCGCCCTCTTACTTTCGTCCTGGTACTTTTTAAATTGGAACTACATTTTCAGTTACAAGTGTTTTTTTTAATAATAATTTGTACTCAAATGTAGTGTGATGAAGACAAGAACAGTGTTTGTTTACGGTTCAAATCATACAAGTATCCTGCTGTAAATGTGTTCTTTTGAATGTATTAACTGTATCTGCATTGATTGATAAGGATCCCAGTCGGTTTCACTACAGGATCCCCTAACTCACTGGAAAAGGCAGGGAACTTTCTCCATCCCATGGAGCTGACAGGAAAACTATATTTGCTTCTTTAAACTCCTCCAGTCAGCCAGTCTGGTTAATTATACACAACACTGCTAGTGATGTAAGAAGATATGTTGATACACTTGAGTAACGCAATATTCAGGGCTCGACATTAACGACTGCCCGATGGCCATCTAGTATTTAGCTCGGGCAATGAAGCCTCACCTGCTGGTTGCCCGATCGGGCAATCTATTATGCCAGTATCATGCAGATCGCGGATCCAATAATGAGAGACCCGACAGTAAAACTAAACATATCTATAACTAGTTTAGGTAGTTTGAGAGGTAATTAAAATAGCTACGTGTGATATTCTAACCTGAAGTGTGTGTTTTGTCCGCTCACCGCTGCATGTGATCATGCAGAGCTGCGTGTCGACTCGTCAGCAGCAGCTGATCTCTCTCTCCCGTCAGATTAGACTTCACTTGCGTTTATGTCCATATCGATCAGATCTAGCTAGTTCTAGCTAATGATAGGACTACCTGTCTTGACCAACAAATTAAGTATTTCTTATAGCTGTGCAGGGCATGCAAGCGAGCAGGGGCAGCGGGTAGGCTACTGTAGGCTAGGGAAGGCTAGCGCTGCTATGCAGCCACCTGTGCACTGTACCACGAAGCCAGTTCAACATACCCTGGATATGTTTAAGTTATCTTAACTAACCCTAACAAACGAGATCTCGCTAAGCGGTCCTACGACGCTGGTAAATCAAGCCAGGGTTTCTCTCTCCAGCTGAGAGGGCGTTCACGTGAAAGGGGCGGCGTTAGCAACATTTGACCAATCACAAACAGGGACAAGTGTACCGACAGCGCAGCGTCATACGTCATTAATTAAAAGTAAACTAATATTAGACAAATATGAACTTTAAACATCCATGACTTAAACATATAATCCAGGATACAAGCCACATAGTTGCACCTGCTGCAAGGTGAATATATAACAACTGGTTATAAAATAACTATCGAGTGTTTGAAAGCGTACAACAGTTTTATGATACTGCCCCATCTAAAACACGAGGGGATCTGACTTTATTACATTTGAGTTGAGTGTTTCGTCAACTTAATGTGTTGCTTAAAAATAATACTTCTGCATACAGTAGGCTATGTGACAATGTGAGTGTTGCACGGCCAGATGCGGCTCGAGAAGCTGACTCAGATAAGGAAATATATGATAGGCTATATTATGATATTATATGATCGATGATCTGATTGATGATGTGATGTCAGTGTGATATGAATGATAAGTGCGACACGTCGGCGTCTTCTCTGCATACGGCAGTTTAAACTGCATTTCCTTTTTCCTGTAATATGACTTGATAGATTTAAACTCCGCACACTGAGCTCTGATTGGTCAGCAGGCGGTGCTTTCACTGAGTTGATCTCTTTTCTATAGACGCCGGAGGCGGGCAGCGTCAGGTAAAACAAGTTATTCAGCCTTCCCAAACCTGAGCCTCACGCGCCGGCTATGCAAGCGAGCAAACAAACAAGAACAAACAAACAAGTGAAATGAAGAATAAAATTGAAATTGTACAATATAATATTGTGGTGGTTCATCTTATAATTCAGTCTAGAGAAAGCACCAGACAGCATCTAAGACCTGCACAAATCTAAATGTTCTAAACCCTGCGTGCGTCATGTCGTCCGCGCGCATTTTTCAGGGCAATCTCTATTGGGCTCAGGGCCATCTGTAAATTAGCTTGGATGGCCCACAGGGCCATCTCCCAAAATCCTTAATGTCATGCACTGATATTATTATACTATTTGATGTTACCCCGTCTATCTTTAGATTTAAGCACGGCCACTTCCAAAAGCATCAACACAGCGTCAGCGTTTGTGTTTTCACCCCACCAAATATGAACTTGAATGAAGCTATATAAGCTACAATCGCTTCCTAGAGGATCTTTATCAAATTCAATTGATGAAAATAGCCCTTTTTTAATATGAAAGAAGAGCATAATTATGCAGAGCCTAAGTAAATGTTTATTATTTTTGTAATATTAATTCACGTTGGATTTAAAAATAATGAACTAGAAAGCAATAAGTAGACAACTAGCTCATTTAGTTTGTCACATTTTGTACATGAGGACAGTATTTGAGTACATGTACCTTGTTACTTTCCAACACTGTCAGAGGATAACAAATATTCAAAATATTCCTCTTGCTGCAGATGGCTGTAACGTTTTTCATTTGCGCCGACTGATAAACAGCCCATAACGTATTTTCTCAAGCTAGAGTAGACATGATATTACTTCTGCATGGTTAACATTAGGGATGGCACGTTTCCTTAATACATACATGATCAGTCACGCTGAGCCACGTTAATGCGGAAGTGAGCTTGGTTAGATCTAAACTGGGTTGTAAAAAAGTGCAGGGATAGTAATGATAAGATCCCACTGGTCGCTCATCAAAGCCAATAAAGTTCTGTTACTTGCCAACCGTCCACGGCTCCTCGAGAAAGCAGAGACTCCCAGAGAAATACAGCACTAAAGTAAGGCCATAAGTTACAGCAATACTTATGGAAGGAGTACATGAACAACACTGATGCTCTGTCAGCTCAAACAGGAGGATCAATGCTTTATTGTCAATGGCAGAAGCAAACCATTATAACTTCACCCCTTACGTTCTAACCATAGACTGTGTATATAAATGGACGTAGTGTCCGTGACGTCACCCATAGGATTCTGCAGAGTCGCCGTGAAGCCCTTAGTAGGCGGAGTCGGCCACTAACGGCTCGACAGTGACGTCAGAGTCTAATCCTGCCTGCTCCAAATAAGGGCAAAGAGGCGGAGCCGAGGCGGGACCTGCTGCCTCAGAACTGGAAGTAAACAGAGCTAGCTCAGGCTAAGAAGCTAAGCTAACATGAAATACGTGCATACCAAGTTACTGCTAACAGTGTAGTTCCCCTATATAAACGTTACATTCATAATCAAATGAGACAATCTGCAAGAGAATTAGCTATATTTTGTTATTCTTAATGCTTGTCATTCACACGTTGAGAAAAGACGGACTCCACCGCCCGGACCTAACGGAGCCGCAGTGGGCTAGCTCCGGGACGCCGGCTGGAGCTAGCCCCCTGCGGCTCCGTTAGCTCCGGCGGCCACCACTGGGATAATTGGGTCTCCTATTAACATTTGCTCCCGTTTAGCATTATGGGCGTCATAGCCATAGACTATAAAAGTCTTACCCAAGGCTGAATCATAAACTAAAATGTATATGTATGCATAAAGGGTTACGTCCTTAGCTGGCTAATAAGTAACAAGCTAAGCTACCAAGCACACAAACACCTGCGAACGGGGTTAACATGTATAACATTATTATTTTAGACTTCTTGGAAGTTCTGTTAGTACATTCAAGCGCACAGCACGACATTTGAATTGTCTGGTATTTATAACAATATTCCCTAAAAGGCACAATCACCACGAACACGGCTAAAGCTAAAGGGTCAAGTACAGTACTATGACTAACTAACGGTGTAGCCTCCATGGTTGTAGCCTAGCAGAGTGGACAAGTTGCTGTTAGCTGACAGTGAGGCATGTACGTGTCCATCAAAGTGACCACGCCCAAATTATGCAAAAACTTTAAGACCTAATATAAATAAAAGGGTCGTGTTAGAAAACAATTCACTCACAGATTCATAATCATGAAGGTGGAATCTAACTATATCGATAATAATATTTATTGCATCCATGGGTAGAAACATGTTTTTTTCTGCTGTAAAGTTGGGCATTTTAACATGGGGGTCTATGGAAATTGCTCCTTTCTGCAGCCAGTCCCTAGCGGCCCATGCATGAACTGCAGTGTGTGGCACTTCCATATTGGCGTCCCGGCTGTTACCCAGAGTTTGCCGCTTGGTTCTAACCTTTCACAATAAATGCCTGATTACTACAGTAGGCTTTACTTATTAGAGGGAAGTTCAATTAGTTCTGAGCATTTAAAGCAACTCAAAAGAGTTCACAGCACTGCCTTGCATTGAAAAACCTGATTATTCTAAATGGCAAACATACTTCTGTTTTGGATTTTCCTGCAACAGAAAATCACATGTTTACTTATTCTCATACACTTTTTCAGGTGCATCTCTGCACACAGCACAACAGCTTAATAGGGGGCGTTACCTATGCTAATAATAGACTTTTTATAATCCAGTGGATTGTTCGTTCGGCACACCATCTGGGAGGTTGAACATCTGGAATTGACTTCTCTTATTTTGTCTCTTAAAATTAATTATAACGGAAATGTCAGGCAATGTAACAGCTGAAGCAACTAAATGAGAAACGTAATGGCCATATGTACATTTACTTATATTTAGTACACTGGGAAATGTGTTCATTTTTACATTGAATATTGTGATTTCATTTTCAGTAACATACTATTAGATATATTTAGAAGAGAAGCTTTTCGTATTCCTGCACATACACTCGTTCAAATTGGGAATGCATAATTAATTGAAATCGCAAGGTAGAGCAGGTTTGTTACAGGCTAAATGTGTTTTCAAATGTCATTTTTAAATGAAGTTATGTTGAGATGCAGAGATGGTTGGGCCTACAAATCGTATTCTACAGACTTAACAAAACATTGTATGTTCTCCTAAAAACATAAAACAATAATTATTGAATATATTTGTCTAACTATAATGACAGTTATTCTTCAAAAATAGTAATCGCAATTAGTAATTTTTTCCAATTTTTGCAGCCATTGCCCAAATGCAGTTCAACTACTCATTGATCTGGTCAAAGTTTGATCAAATATTTTATGGATGGCAGATATGTTATTTAGTGGCTGATTAACAGTGTGTTTACCATACCCATAATTATCTCATCAGTCTTTTTCCATTTACAATTCTATTACTTGATTTTTTTTCTAGGGCCTAAATTCCCTTAGGGATAAATTAAACTTTATAAAAATATGTTTATGTGTGCTGCCAGAGATGTGTGGGGGCGGTTTTCTTTTCAAAGTGGATGCGGGGTGTACCGCGTCTGAGCGGAGGAGGTCTGTGCCGGCAGCTGCTGCTTCTTTTCAGCGGGACATCCCATTGACTAAGAAAAGCCTCCCTCCCTCCCTCCCACCACACAGGAGCGAGGGACCCGGCTATTGTCCCAATGAGAACAAAGATGAATGTATAAGTAATGAGGGCCCGGCCTCGCTATGCTACCCAAAATACCACTATATCCAAAAAGTTAAATCTTCACAAGTGTATGTGTTTACGGCTCCTGGCTGAACGCCGCGCTGTGCAGGACTCAGGAGGATGTCCTATGGTCCACACAAGCTAAAACAGCAAAGAACACGTCTCTAAGAGGAACCCAGAAACATGTTAAATTATTATTATGAATGTGACAAAATAAACGTTAGTCAGACATAACAAGACGTTAGACGACCGTTGGTGCATCACCGGGTTGGTGGCATTGTTTAGCTAACGTTAGCATGGAGCTAAACACAACTTAACGCCACTGGAGTGACTAACTCCGCTCACGTCCCAGGTTAGGTGCTAGCTGTGTTGGTGTGGGAGCGGGCGGCTGTGTGGGAGTAGAGAGCTGGGGCTCTAACAGCGTTAACACGCCATCAAACGAAGACAATTGTGGAGTTTATGGGGCTCCCTCGTGATGAACATGGGGAGGCGACGTGGTTCTCCAAAACGGGTTAGCTTATTGGCGGCTAACACTACGTATGACCAGATTAGCTTTATAAGCATTAGCACTGCATAGCATTAGCAATGGCAGTTAAGACAGGCCGAACATCCGAGAAGCCACTAAAGGTCAACTCACCATTGGAGAGATTGATGAGAGCAGCATCCTGTGTGCTCTTCACTTCCAGCCGCAGGGGCTGCTGCTCTGAATGTCGCTGTATGTCTCCATTCGCGTCTCCGATGGAGAGGAGCCGCACGCCGGGGAACACCGAGACCGCCATCTTCGATCTGGAAGTGGAGACAGGTCGGTGGCGCTCACCCAAGCTCCAGGAAGTGCGCCGGACTCTGAGGGAAATATTCGTGGTGGCCAAACGGCGGTACTACACTTCCGTATCAGTCGCTGGGCCCGGAAAGACTTTTTGAGAAGGAGACGTCTATAAATCGTTGGATACTTTTTTTTGAACTAAATAAACTACCCAATATGAACATTTGTATAGCCCTTATTAAAAACATTCGGTCCTCAAGTTGTAAAATGTGCTAATAACGTTATTCTGAGAGTTATTTTCCTCGGCATTATGAACGCGGCGGATCTAACCCACGGGACCGCGCCGCCCGGCACGTTCATGTGACGTGTTTAGTATGAGTTTTACCCATAGACTGTATATATAAATGGACCTAGTGTCCGTGACGTCACCCATAGGATTCTGCAGAGTTGCCGTGAAGCCCTTAGTAGGCGGAGTCGGCCACTAACGGCTCGACAGTGACGTTAGAGTTCAACTCCCGCCTTCTCTAGCCTGCTCCAAATAAGGGCAAAGAGGCGGAGCCGAGGCGGGACCTGCTGCCACCGAGCTGAAAGTTCCAGAGCTAGCTGAAGCTACCAAGCTAAGCTAACATTTACGTTTCTAAGGTAAGCGGACATGAAACTATAAATAATAATCTAAGTTATTGAGTTTTTAGCATAATACTTCAGAATCTTAAAACCCCTTAACGTTTGTATGCAATTGTGCTAAATTCAACACTGGAATCAAGCAAATATTAATATGTTTGCATGACATTAGTTATTTATATTTTGATATCACTTAACTATACGTTTAATACATTTAAGTCAAGCTAAGGTACATGTGATGGTAGCTAGTTAGTGCTCTTACCTGTGAGGCCTCCTCCAAACAGCATAATAACCAGACTATATCATTAAAACTAAGTACCAGTTCTAGATAATTGACTTTAGACAAACAATTCAAAAGATAAAATGTATTTAAAGACCAATCTTTATTTGAATGTGCCTCTTAACCTGAGATATTAGTTATACAGTAATAGTATTGACAATCTAAAAAAACTGAGCAACTCAACAGTCAACTTTATGTTTCTTATTGTCTAAAGCATTTATTATTTTCATTTTCCCCCTCTCATATTCAGTGTGGACGGATTGAGACAGCATGGTGTCCAGAGAGCAGGAGAGACTTCAGGGAGAAACCTCCGTGTGATGGACGTCCTGTCTGTTGGTTTGGAGAGGACTGAGGGTCTTTCCTCAGCGAGGAGGACTGAGGGTCTTTCCTCTGCGAGGAGGACCAGGGCTGATGGAGGAGCCCATGCTGGGCAAAGCTGATACCAACTGCAACAGGCCTAGTCTGTCACTTTATTTGACTAAATGTGTTTACTTATACATTTAATAGGTTTACACCTTCTGTCCATATGTGCTTTTGGTTCACATTTCAATAAATTGTATTTGTATTTGCACTCCTTTCGTCCATTATTCTTACTGAAAATGTTAGATTACACATTCACATCTGACTGAAGATTGGCCCCATTTATTTGTGACGTTGCAAAACAAGGTACATGTTGTGAAGCTCATAAAGTGAGGCAAATATAAATAATCAGCTGATGGAGTGTAGATGTGGAAATAGCTGCATTCGATCAGCTGACTGTTTTTACAATAAAAGTAGTTTCTTAGTGAATGTCCTGTACTGGTCTTGAAATCTCATAACATCAGCTTTTAATGTTCCTCTTGGATGTTCTTCTTGACCCTCAGAGAAGGAGAACATGTCGTGTCTTTCAGGCATGTCCTTTCCAAACAAAAATGACAGGAAACATAAAACATATTATTGCAGAACAAGTGTGTTATTTATGAAAGCGGTGTGTTTGTGTGTTTAGGGGCTGTAGATATAATTATTTTGTAATTGTAATGTTTTTTTTTATTTCAACAATGAGCTACAAAGACAATCAGATTATGAATGAACAGTATGAAGTTCATCAACATTGAAATATATGTTATTATCAAAATAATATGGAACTGTTATCAAAACGTAGTGCAGCTGTAGAAGCTTGCTCTGTTGTCTCACTGAAAGAATAACTTTTATCACGTTTTTTACAGACAATATTGAGAGATAAATAGTAGCAGTTCTCACTATGTGTTAAATATATTTGCCTTCAATACATTACATTAGAAAGCTGACAAAGTCATATTGCTAAATATCTAAATGTAACTTTTTGCATGGAAAAAACCCTCAACTTCACTGATGTGTAGGTGATCTAGTATGTAGTATTGTTTAATGGAATGTATATCAGTGTATTCAAGTCAATACTTCATTCATTTAAACCAATATCTTTCTTGATTCTTTGTACAGTATGAAAAAAGAGTCTTTGTACCTGAGCTGAAGTTCACTGCTGTGAGGAGTCCAGTTCTGTCTCTCACTCTCTGGTCCAGCCTGTCTGCATCACCTGGACACCTTAAACAAACAGATATATATGTAAAGTACCATGTGTACAAACAATATAACTGATTCTCTTCTGTTGAACATGTTGGATTGTGTATTGTCCGAGTCAGGGTCCTTTTTATTTTTACTGTAACTTTGGAAGTTGTGTTACCAATGCTTACTGTTTATTTGATACCCATTTGGTAATGCAATTAATAAAAACAACAAGGTTTGGGTTCGTTCTTCAGATGACTGTGACGTTAACGTGTAAGCTCGATAATGAACTCCAGCTCAACCAACCGTATTGTAATATCTAAGTAATCATCTTGAAATATGACATTAATAATTGTAATATACACACATCTTATTGTGAGGTTGATTTCACATACACTACTTCGACATTAGCTTGTCTACATACTTGAGCATAGCCAATTTAAATTAACCTTAGATGCATACAGTTCTACCTACATAATCAAATATCTCTAAGTTACAAGGATGTAACCTTATTTTATCAACCTCAAACAGAAGCCGTTTGTTCAACAGTATTATCCCACTTAACACTTGTCTATTTAGTTTTAACCTTTATATGATTTTATGATTTCTATGATTTTAACTTGGAGGCTACGATTACAATCGTTAGCACCGATGTAGCTACCACTAGCCATTAACTAACCCAAGCCTTACCATTCATTACGTAGTCGATTAAAATCATTAACACATAAATAAAGCACTCGAATTTCACTTACCGCATTCATGCACCGTCTGTTTTAACCGCAGAGCGAGTCACAATAGTCCGATATATAAGCATGAAGAACAAACAACCACGGCCGGCTACAAGTTGTGTTTCCTGGATGAGCTGAGCAGGCAGAGTCCCTGTAGCTTCACGGAGCAGCTAGCAGAGAGACAAAAAGCTAACAGCGGCAGGCACTTGACAGAGCCGTCACTCAATGTGACCACGCCCTAATTTATGCACAAACTTTAAGACCTAATATAAATAAAAGGGTCGCGTTAGAAAACAATTCACTCACAGATCCATAATTATGAAGGTGGAATCTAACTATATCGCTAATAAAATGTATGGAGCCAGGGGTAGAAACATGTTTTTTTCTGCTGTAAAGTTGGGCATTTTAACATGGGGGTCTATGGAAATTGCTCCTTTCTGCAGCCATCGCCTATCGGCCAATATATGAACTGCAATGTGTGGCACTTCCGTATTGGCTTCCCGGCTCTACCCCACAGTTTGCCGCTTGGTTTTACCTTTACCCATGGATGCACAATAAGAACGGATTATATGATTAAATTAATACTTTCTTGACGTTTCGCTCTCTCAAAAGTTGGGCCATTTTGTCTTCATGCGCCAATGAGCAACTCTCATAGGAATGAACCCCACCCTGATCCAACCGCGCACTGCTCTCTGCTGGAGGCAGCGGGCCAGGCTTCGCTCCAACAGCGCCGCCTGGCGGTCAGACGCCTCATGTCATCCTCTCACTTTCATTTTACACAACACTTTTACCTACCAGAGGTAAATTGGGCCCAGGCCCACCCAGTTTACTCATTGGCCCACCCTGAGAAAGCTTCGGTGTCATTTTATTATTATTATAAAAAAATGTATTCACCCATGGAGAATATCCAAGAATTCAAAGGGAAATTCAAGTGAACAAATATCGAGTTTAATTAATGTTGTATGTGTTTTGTCCTCTGAACCAAACTCATTTACGGTAAAAAAAACTAAAAAAAAACTGATTGTTGGTTCCGGCGCGCCATATTAACGTGAGAGAGGCAGAGCTGCCTGCAAAATAAATGATGGCTCGAAGTTCACTAATGAACTTTGTTTGTTTTTTTAAAAGCCAGACTCCAAGAAGAGCCCCCACTGCCCTCATCTAGCAGCGATCTATACGATCATTTTCATGATAACGAAGAAATAGCCCCGCCTCCCTCTCCCCACGTCTCCCTCTCCCCACCTCTCCTGCTGCTGGGCTGTCAGAAGAAAAAAAAATGTAACGGAAACTCTGCCGCACGGTTCCCCACGGCGGAGAGGTGGGTGTTTTTCATCTGCTGGTGGACAGTCCGGAGAGATATACACAGGGTTGGGTTGTAACGGAATACATGTGTAACGGCGTTAGGCCTACATAATCAGAATACAAAAATCAAGTGTATTCAGCTGGCGTTACATTTGAAAAACGAATAATCTGATTACAGTTACTTTCGTAAACCTGAAGTGAATACATTTTGGAATACTTATTGGAATTATTGGTGGAAAAGTTTCCTTACAAAATGTAATATTCATTACCGGCAGAACTGTGTGCACACTGTACTGTTGCATCCCAAATCCATACCCACTTGTCTGACAATAACCTGTATGAACAATTTCAATCTGGTTTCCGCCCCCATCACAGCACAGAAACAGCACTGGTGAAAATCACTAACGACCTCCTCATGGCAGCTGACTCCGGACTACTAACTATCCTCATCCTCCTTGATCTTAGTGCAGCTTTTGACACCATTTCCCACAGCATCCTCATTGACAGACTGACCTCCATCGGGATCACTGACACACCCCTCCTCTGGTTTAAATCATATCTCTCTGGCCGCACTCAGTTCATCCAACTCAAAACCTTCAAATCACAGCCACTTCCAGTCACAACCGGTGTTCCCCAGGGCTCTGTTCTGGGGCCTCTTCTTTTTATCATCTATTTACTTCCTCTTGGCAATATCTTCCGTAAACACAACATCCACTTTCATTGTTACGCGGATGACACCCAGCTCTACTTGTCCTCCAAACCAACCACCATCCTCCCTCCATCCTCCCTGTCTGACTGCTTACAGGACATCAAATCCTGGTTTTCCTCTAACTTTCTCAAACGTAACGACAGTAAAACCGAGGTTCTCCTCATTGGCTCAAAATCCACCCTAACCAAACCTGACAGTTTTTCAATTACTATAGACAACTCTTCAGTCTCCCCCTCCCCTCAGGTTAAGAGTCTGGGTGTCATCCTCGACGGCACACTTTCATTCAAATCTCACATCAGTAATATCACTCGGTCTGCCTATTTCCATCTACGCAACATCAACCGCCTCCGGCCGTCCCTTAACCCTAAGACCACCGCCATTCTTGTTCACACCCTGGTCACTTCCCGCATTGACTACTGCAACTCCCTTCTCTTTGGTCTCCCTCTCAAATCCATCCACAGACTTCAACTGGTTCAGAACTCTGCCGCCCGCATCATCACCAGAACCCCCTCCATTAACCACATCACTCCTGTTCTTCAGCAACTTCACTGGCTCCCCGTCAAATCCCGTATCGTTTATAAGATTCTGCTCCTCGCCTTTAAGGCCATCCATAACCTCACTCCTCTGTACCTCTCCGACCTCCTGCACATCAACACACCCATCCGCACTCTCAGGTCTTCTGCTTCCCTCAGCCTCACTGCACCCCCCTTCCGTTTAACCACCATGGGGTCTAGAGCCTTCAGCCGCTCTGCACCCCGCCTCTGGAACTCCCTCCCACCTGACATCCGCAACACTGACTCTCTCCCCATTTTCAAATCACGCCTCAAAACATATCTCTTCACACTCGCATATCCACCCTGATCATTATCCATCACACATCCTCTGTTTTATTTATTTGATTTGTTGCATTGTCTTGTTTATGTTTCTTATGCTGGTGTTAGGTATTGTGTATCTTGTTTTTTTATGTGTTTGTACGGCGACCTTGAGAGCCTTGAAAGGCGCCTATATAAAATAAATGAATTATTATTATTATTATTACACTGCACGGCGCTGCAGCATATCTGTGAGCGAGAGAGAGATGCAGCGTGTCTGTGAGGCCCCGCCCCCGCACGCAGATGAGAGAGAGATCTCTTTTAAAATATATTGAAAGTTAGAAACGGAGATGGTTAGATAAAATATGCAAGATAGCGTTTATGTAGCATTTCTTTATTGTCGAAATGATCACATTTATAACGGGATAAAATCAAAGTGAATGGCCTGCTACTGCTGAATGCATGGGGCAAGTGACTGGAAAAAGTTTTAAAAGTTATTACATCATTTCAGATAATAATAATAAATAATAATGACAATTCATTCTATTTAGGGGCGCCTTTCAAAGCACCCAAGGACACCTTACAATTCATAACATATTCTAAGGAAAGGTTTTAAGACTGTACACACAGGGACGCCGTAAGGGGGTGAAAAGTTAGGATGATTCTAAGGGCCCGTGACTGACAGGGGGCCAAAACATTTTAGAACATTAAGAAAAAATGTTTAAGTAACCTTTCATCAATCATCAATAATTAACATTAATATAACGTCATATTGATAATGTAATCACTAAACTTATGATTCATTTAACTTGTTTTCTTCCAAAAGTTAATTATCCAAAGCATCGAACACGCCCCTCTATTTACATGTAATGGTTTGGTCCTGCCTCCAAACGCTGTGCAGCACCGGCCCTTTCCAGCAGAGAGACTAGTGAGGGCATGTGAGGAGGGATGCTAGTACTTACGTGTGTACGATTACGTGTGTACGATGTCTCAACGGGCCTTATTCTTATGATTACGGTGATACCCTTTATAGATTTGCCTGTCCCACTGTTTTGGCCAAACTTGTCCCACTCTACCATGCTGCACTGCGTTATATATCAAATGCACCCTATAGGACTCATCATTGCAAACTGAATAGCCTAACTGGATGGTCCTCACTTAGTATGCGTAGGATGCAGCATTGGTTTTTATTAATGTATAAAACCATTTTAGGTAAGCTTCCACTTTATATTTGTGCCAGATTTGCTCCAGTTTGTGACTCTTACAACCTCAGATCCAGAGCCTGGATACGGTTCCAGGTACCTGCTGTGCGGACTGAGGCTGGAAAAAGGAATCTTTTTTATTATGGTCCTTGGTCTTGGAATGACCTCCAATAAAGCCTCAAACTGAAGGCACTTGTCCCTATAGCATGTTTTAAATTGAAGTTGTCCGAAGTCCTTACCACCAGCTGCTCTTGCAGTGATAAGTGTACCTTATACCAGGGGTTCCCATCCTTTATTGTGCCAAGGACCGGCAGATACATTATTCACTCACCAGCAGGTGGCAACAGAGGTGGCAACAGAGGCTAATTGTATTTAACAGCCTGAAGAAATAACAATATGCATCCAAAACATATTAACAAAGTTTAAAACCAGGATACAATCAAAACAAATTAGGACCACTGTACACATATTGATATAACTGAAATGACAGTGAGACCCCTGGGCTTGTTTGCCAGCTATAATAACGTCATACCGGGGCGTTCGTTCCGGTGCACTCCGACAGCATTTAGCACTACATCGAGATTAAGATTAAAGTCGCTTCTTTTGGGAACACCCACATACTGTACCTATGGAGTTGGCCAGATGTGTGTAAATTACTGTTCATGGTCATTTGAAAACAAATGCCGTTGTTGGACACACACAAACACACCGAACACACAGAGCGGAGCTGAGCAGAGCACATACACACACATCATGCGCCTTTGTGACCGGACATTTCCTTCATACAACGAGTAATAGGGGGAATAATCGGGGCCGTTCAATGTGTGTGTGTGTGTGTGTGTGTGTGTGTGTGTGTGTGTGTGTGTGTGTGTGTGTGTGTGTGTGTGTGTGTGTGTGTGTAGAGGTGTGTGTGGTTGAAACGTAGCAGCCTGCAGTGGGGAACACAGTGAAGGCGGTGTGTACGCGCTGGTGCTGCACTTCTCAGAGGCTGCCTCCTGATGCTGCAGCCATTTCATGAAGTGAAGGAGGTTTTACAATTAAAAAAATTACTCTACACCCCTGGCCGCAATGTCCTTAAAATGAAATCCCTGTTCGAAATATATCTCAAATAATGTATGCACTGCCATTTCCCCACATAAACATAACAGTCTGCGATGAAACGGTTGTCTCCTGTGTGCTCGGTACGGTTGTCTCCTGTGTGCCCGGTACCGGTACGCGGACCGGGGGTTGGGAACCCCTGCCTTATACTGTCCCAAATGTGTGACTGCTTTTTGTCTTTTTGTTTACTTAGTTGTGTTTTCTGTATTTTATATGTCTGTATCATGTGTAATAATGTGGAACTTTGCTGCCTTCTTGGCCAGGTCAGCATTGTAAATGAGATTTTGTCTCAATGTTTTCACCTGGTTAAATAAAGGTTAAATAAACAAATTAAAATGACAATGAAGGCTTCTCAATTCCCTAATTGCCCCTCCTCGACTCCTATCCTCGTGTCTTAGTCCCGCCCTCAGGCAACACACTCTCACTCCATAATCGTCCAGGAGCGACGTTTGGTCAGGGTCCCGTGGCGTGCAGTTGTGACGCTCCTAGGCTCCTTCAGCTTCATAAAGGGACGCAAATAGCTTTCAACTGATTGCAATGTATTCCCATCTGCGGCGGGATTTGACGCTCATGGAAGCACGGCATTCGTTTGTGTCGGCTGCCCTTAAAGGCAATGTGAGAGTCCATTCCCATTGGATAACGGAGAATTGTACACCCGGAAGTAAGTATTCCCCTTACTGTCGATTGATTTTACAGTGATATCGGCTCTACTCATCGACTAAAAAACACCAGATTATCCTTGTTAATTACACAACATTGATTGGTTTAAATTGTGTGCAATGCTTTTGTATTTTTCCCCTTCGATTCGGAGAAACAAATATTTTTTCGGAGTAAAGGATGGCAGAAGACACTACACTACCCAGAATCCCCAGCTATCGTTTAAGACTACACCATGTGCTCTGTTTGACAAACCCCGTTTTTTTCACCATTCATTCCAATGGCTGGCGTCTATGTCACGTGATCTTCAAATTTCTCCATGCAGAAAAAAAAACATGGCCGAACTTCGTTTTATTCTCGGTGGAAAATGCCTATTTTAAAGTTAGTTTGGCCATTAAAATGCGTTTTGATGTCATTTGATGCGAGAAATATGAGTTGTTATTTCAGATTATGTGTGCAGTGGATGTACATGATCTTTAGTTTGCTAGTTATTACGAAGATTACTTCAGGAAATTGCGTCCATATAACGTTTTCATTGTTACCAAGGTGGTTGCTAGGGACGCTGCTATCGATATTATTTCTGTTATGTTGTGTAACTGTTTAATGGTGTTATCTCTATTGCTACCCCCTTCCCCGTCAATGTATAGTGTTGGTCCGCAGCCCAAACGTATTAGTTTAACAAAATCCGCATCTAAAGATAACCTACGTTATTTCCCCCTGTGCAATTCCAGTCTCACATCTCACAGCACATCGTCATTAACAAATACCGGAAACAGACCGAAAACATATTTTTTTAAAAATAATAATACTTTATTCCGAGTGTGCTTGCTTTTCTCTTTGAAAGTCATCACATAACGGTATTGTAATACACGGTTCGGCTGCATTAAATATTACATATCTGCCGTAGTTCTCTATTTATAGAGCCCTGATGAGAAGATTTCAGACAAACATGAGGAACTGCCGCCAACACTGAAAACGTGACGTGGATCATAAATATATCAGTAATTAAACAACATCTTACATTTCTTTTCACACAATACGTCTCCTTGCAGTATCAACACTAATTCGGTGGACTTTTATATTTGATCCAATTGGTAGATAGGCTGTATTTACACCATAAAGGTGCACAGCTGATATAAAGGGACACCTAGTGGTTAAAGCATGTTATTGAATTTCATTATTTTTATTATTAGATATGAATAGGATCCCTATAAAGTATATTCATTACTCGTTATTCTCTACTAATAGTTAATTAAAGACTGTATATAATGACTATTTTGCACATCCCTTTCAAGATTTCAAGATTTTCTAAGGTTTATTGACATATACACAAACATATTCACAAACGGTGTAATGAAAAACTTGGGTCGCAGGTTCCTCAATAGTGCATTACAAGACATCTATCAATATGTGTGTGTATACCTCCAGCAATGTTAACTATGTTGAAGCACTTATCTTAACTGATATTGTACATATGTATTATACTCTTATAAGATGTATGTAGATATTTCATCTCCGGCCTTGTCAGGTATTGAACAATCAATAAATAAAGAACACAGAATTGTTAAATATAAAACACAGAATTTGTGTGATTATACTAAATGATTTACAAATAAACACCACTGCATATTTACAACTGTTACACATGCTGATGTAACGCAAATGTTTCCAACTTGGGATCAATAAAGTATATCTTAAGCTGATCGATGGCTACTGCCATATTTGCTAAATTTGCCTCTGAACCTTGACAAGTGCATGTTTCAGGCTTATCAATTAATGTAATGTAATGTAATTTAATGTTATCAATTAACAACAGGAGGGGTCACAAACACAAGACCAGCTGTTAAATAAAGCTCTTCGGACCTTAGCTGGCATGTGGGTATTAATGCTGCCCATTATGGGCACAAGCAATTTTCACCCATTTATTAATTATATGTTTTAAATTTGAGTGTTTCCTATCCCCTAAACCTCCAGGGATGTACACAGTTTAATACTGGCAACTTCTTATTATGCGAAAACGTCTTTTAAAACTACAACTCCCAGTAGAGACGTGCCATAGATAGAGAACATGTTGTGAAACACAATAGCCAGCATGTGTACACTGTAAAAAAAGTCTGTGAAATTAACAGGGAAAACCTGTAAAATCACGACATCAAAAAACTGTAAATAGAGAAACAATGAAGCAGTGTTTAATTTACAGTAATATTTCGTAAAGTACTGAACCAAACAAAACTGTTAAATTCACATTAAGAATTATGTTAAAATAATGATATTTCATTGTATAATTTACAGATTACTGTGGTTTGAACACAGAAAAACTGTAATACATTGTAAGGTTTCAGCGTTAGAGTCTGTGAGCTTTATTGTGATCTCCTGTTCTGGATTGTTTGCACCTGTGCCTCATTAACTGTTGTGTATATGTAGCCCTGTTCTCCTGTTGTCTTTTGTCGGTTCGTCTTGTCTTGTCGTTATCTCCATGCCTGTTTACCAGAGAACCATGTTACAAAACCTAGTAGAACCTAGTGATTCGATGTAGAATCCTAGTAGAGCCTAGTAGTCATTATTGGATAGCTTGGTTTCTTTACAATAAAGAACATTACCAAGCAAACGGAATCGAGCATCTGAGTCTTTGTGAGTCCTTCGTGTCAGAACGAACCGACCAAACAAGATGGACTCAGCCGATTCCACGTGTTAAAGACGGCTTTGCAGGCGCAAGTAACACGCCTGTATCAACATGAGGAACAGCTGACAACAATGAATCAGGGGGTTCAGGACTTAAATGCCCGTCAGCACCACTTCCAGTCAACAGTGACAACGGAAATAAATCACCTGGCGGAGAAAATGCGTGACATACTTACGCACCTCGAGGCACGTCCTGCGGTTCCTGCGGCAGAGTTTTCCGGTCCAGCGGAGGACGGGTTTGCTGAGATCCCCGTTCAAATACCCATGCCATCGTCTTCACTCCGCCTTGCTTGACCGGAGAAGTTCTCCGGGGATTCTGGAAACTGTCGTCCATTCCTGATACAGTGCGATCTCCATTTCAAACATCAGCCCGCAGCATTTCCCACAGATCAAGCTAAGGTAGCTTTCCTAGTATCTCACTTGACGGAAAGAGCGGGAGCCTGGGCAACAGCAGAATGGGCCCGAGACTCGCCTGTTTGTCAGTCGTTAAGGTTATTCATTGATTCTATGGAAAACATTTTTGACCAGACAGCACCCGGGAGAGAGTCAGCGAGAGCCCTGGTGAACATCAAACAACGGCAGAGGAGAGTGGCAGATTACGCGATCGAATTCCGGACCCTGGCAGCGGAGAGTGGATGGAACTCAGCGGCTCTTTTTGATGCGTTTCTGCATGGATTAGCGGATCCCATAAAGGATCAGTTAGCTCCATTAGAGTTGCCTGTAGAATTGGACTCGCTCATCGCCATGGCTATCCGGGTGGACCAACGTCTAGCAGAGAGACGTCGGGAGAGAGGAGAGAACGCAGCTTCCACTCCACTGTTCGGACGGGAGTTACAGAGCGAACACTACGGTTGGCGGAGTAATACCCGGACTTCATCTCCAGAGCGACCAGCGCCCCCTAGCGCCCCCGGAGGAAACAGATGCAGCTCGGAAGAGCCAAACTCCCCCCGGAGGAGTGTCAGTGCCGCCTACGGGAGCGGCGGTGTTTCTACTGCGGCCAGCAGGGTCATGTTCTGGCAGCCTGTCCGGCAAAAGATCAGGCTCATCAGCGGGAAGAGGGACGCTGGTGAGCCGAGTGACTTCTTTCGACCCTTCCTCGAGAAAACTGACTCAGGTACAAGTGAAACTGAATGATAAGACTGACTCAGGATGCATTAATTGATTCTGGGGCTGATGAGAGCTTGTTAGAGTTGGAGCTGGCTAAAGAGTTGAACTTAAACATTGTCCTTTTAGATCAGCCATTAGAGGCTAGCGCGTTGGATGGCCGCCTTTTATGTACAGTTACTCATCGCACAGAACCCATAGAAATTGTCATAGATCAGGAGCACCGTGAGCATATTAGCTTTCATTTATTTAACTCAGCTCAACAGCCTCTCATTTTGGGTTACCCTTGGCTTGTTAAACATAACCTTCACATGGACTGGCTTACAGGAAAGGTTAAGGGGTGGGGAGTGAGTGCTCTCGTTCATGTTTAGCCTCTCATACAGTTTCGAGTGGACCGCACAGATCTGGAAACTTTAAACAGGCGTCAGATAGGGACAGTGTCACTTCTTCTGAACATTCTGACTTTCCTGACTTATCCAAAGTGCCAGAGTGTTACCTTGACATTAAGGAGGTGTTTAACAAAACACGAGCTACTTCCTTGCCTCCCCATAGACCGTATGATTGCCCCATAGACCTTCTCTCGGGCTCTACTATCCCCAAAGGACGGTTGTATTCTCTTTCTGGTCCTGAAAGGGAGGCCATGGAAGAGTATATCGGATCATCACTCAAATCTGGCTTGATTCGGCCATCATCATCCCCAGCAGCAGCAGGTTTCTTTTTTGTAGGGAAAAAGGACGGTTCATTAAGGCCCTGTATTGATTACAGTCCACTTAATCAGATCACAGTTAAGAACAGATATCCCCTTCCACTCATCTCTACGGCATTCGATCTGTTAGAGGGAGCCAAGATATTTACCAAGCTTGACTTAAGGAATGCATATCATCTTGTACGCATCCGGGAGGGGGATGAGTGGAAAACAGGTTTCAATACACCTACGGGACATTACGAATATTTGGTGATGCCTTTTGGACTTTGTAATGCACCTGCTATTTTCCAAGCCCTCATTAACTATGTGTTAAGAGATTTCCTGAATGTTTTCTGTTTTGTGTATCTCGATGATATTCTCATCTTTTCTCCAGATAAGAAAACTCATGTTAACCATGTTCACCTTGTTCTTCAGAGACTCCTTGCTAACCATTTGTTTGTAAAAGCCGAAAAATGCGAGTTTCATGTGAACTCTGTGGCATTTTTGGGCTTTGTGATTTCCCCTAACAAGGTGGAAATGGACCCAGCTAAGGTCAGTGACGTGGCTATGTGGCCCACGCCAGACTCTAGAAAGAAAGTTCAGCAATTCCTGGGGTTTGCTAACTTTTACAGACGGTTCATACGCAATTTCAGTGCTATTGCCTCTCCTCTCCATGTCCTTACCTCTCCCCATGTTCAGTTTGTGTGGAATCCACAGGCAGAGAAATCTTTCCTGGAACTGAAGAGGAGGTTCACCACAGCTCCCATCCTGACTGTACCTGATCGCCACCGACAGTTTGTGGTGGAAGTGGACGCCTCCAACGACGGCGTTGGAGCTATACTGTCCCAGAGATCAGCGGGGGACAACAAGCTTCATCCGTGTGCATATCTCTCCCGTAAGCTATCTTCTGCTGAGAGGAATTACGACGTGGGAAATCGGGAACTGTTGGCTGTGAAGATTGCTTTGGAGGAGTGGCGGCACTGGTTGGAGGGAGCGGAGCAGGATTCAAACGTTTGAACTCTAGGCAGGCCAGATGGGCTTTGTTCTTTAATAGATTTAGGTTCACTCTGTCATATCGACCTGGTTCGCAGAATGGAAAGCCTGATGCACTCTCCAGGATGTTTGATCCTGAGCCAGTCCCCAAGAGTCCAGACCCCATTCTGCGGCCAGACCGAGTGATAGGGAGTGTGACCTGGCCCATTGAAGCCAAGGTCAAACAGGCAAACGTTGGAAGTCCTGTCCCAAGAGGGTGTCCTCAGAATCGCTTGTTTGTGCCGGAACAACTTCGATCTCAAGTTGTTCATTGGGCCCATACGTCTGTACTTACCTGTCATCCTGGAAACAAAAGGACCCTTTTCATGGTGAGACACAGATTCTGGTGGCCGGGGATGTGGAAGGATGTTGCAGAATATGTGGCAGCGTGCCCTGTGTGCGCCAGGAACAAAACTTCTCGGCAAGCTGCGGCAGGTCTTCTCCAACCTCTGCCCATTCGCAACAGACCATGCATGGTCTCACATTGCGTTGGATTTTGTGACAGGATTACCAACATCGGCAGGTAATACCACCATACTCACTGTGGTTGATCGTTTTTCTAAAATGGCACACTTTGTCGCCATGCCCAAGTTACCTAATGCCAAAGAAACAGCAGAGGCCATGTTGTCCCATGTGTTCAGGATCCATGGTTTTCCCAGTGATGTCGTTTCAGACCGAGGCCCACAGTTCGTGTCACGTTTTTGGAAGGAGTTTTGTCGCCTAATCCAAGCCACTGTTAGTCTGACCTCCGGATACCACCCACAGTCGAATGGACAAGCGGAGAGGATGAATCAGGATTTGGAGACCTGTTTGAGATGTCTAGCGTCCGAGAAACCTACCACCTGGAGTAAGAATCTGATTTGGGTGGAGTATGCGCACAACACTTTACCCACATCAGCCACTGGTATCTCCCCATTTCAATGTGTCCATGGGTACCAACCTCCATTGTTTCCGGAGCTCGAGAAGGAGGTCACCGTACCATCAGCCCATGCTCTGGTTCGCCGCTGACGTCGGGTCTGGGCGGGAGTTCGCCATATGTTGCAGAGGAGTGCCGATCGCATGAAGGTATTGGCCGACCGGAAACGACGTCCAGCCCCCAAGTACCAGGCCGGACAACGAGTGTGGCTATCTACAAAGGATCTTCCTCTCCATGTCGCCTCCAGGAAGCTGGCTCC
Organism: Gymnodraco acuticeps; assembly: GCF_902827175.1. Taxonomy (NCBI): domain Eukaryota; kingdom Metazoa; phylum Chordata; class Actinopteri; order Perciformes; family Bathydraconidae; genus Gymnodraco; species Gymnodraco acuticeps. Next base: position 86,810 of record NW_022989785.1, read on the forward strand.
CCGGTTCGTTGGTCCTTTTCCCATAGCCAAAGTGATTAACCCGGTTGCTGTCCGTTTATGTCTTCCAAAGTCCATCAAGGTCCACCCCACGTTTCATGTCAGCAAGTTGAAACCAGTCAAAGAGAGCAGACTGGTCCCCGCATCCACGCCCCCTCCACCTCCCCGGATTGTCGACGGAGGTCAAGTGTACACTGTGGACAAAATACTGTCTGAAAGGAAGAGGGGCAGAGGTAGACAGTTCTTGGTCGACTGGGTAGGGTATGGATTAGAAGAGAGGTGTTGGATCCCAGGCAGATTCATTGTGGACAAGACCCTTATATCTGACTTCGATAGAGAACAGTCTCAGGCTTCAGGGACGTCTGGAGCCGTCCGTAAGAGGGGGGGTACTGTAAGGTTTCAGCGTTAGAGTCTGTGAGCTTGATTGTGATCTCCTGTTCTGGATTGTTTGCACCTGTGCCTCATTAACTGTTGTGTATATGTAGCCCTGTTCTCCTGTTGTCTTTTGTCGGTTCGTCTTGTCTTGTCGTTATCTCCATGCCTGTTTACCAGAGAACCATGTTACAAAACCTAGTAGAACCTAGTGATTCGATGTAGAATCCTAGTAGAGCCTAGTAGTCATTATTGGATAGCTTGGTTTCTTTACAATAAAGAACATTACCAAGCAAACGGAATCGAGCATCTGAGTCTTTGTGAGTCCTTCGTGTCATACATAAAACAATACAATACAGTTAAAATTACAACATGACAGTGTTAAAATCATGTTTTTTAAAATATTTTTTCATTCTTGATTATACTATAATATACTTACTTCTTATTTCTATTTGTTTAATACATATGTTTATTTTGAAATTGGAAATAACCCAGTACTGAGATATTCTTGGAAATTAAATGAGAATCCATACAACAGCTGGCGTTTGGATTCTGGGGCCGCCCGGCTATTTGGAGTGGAATGCAGCCCACGACAGACAGCCCAAACAGTAATCGAACGCGCCACTACGTGTGGACGGGCCGTTACGTTCTTGTATTTTTTTTTAATTGGGACAGCCTCTCGGCGGAAGTGACGCAAGCGGTCAACGAACGCAGCCTCCGAAGTAAACGGCCGCTGAACTGAGACACGCCTACTGAGCAGTAGAGTTTGTTTCTGTTATTTCATTGGACTATTTAATTATCCCGGGAGCAGACACTTTTTGCAGGTTAACGGCTCGGTGCGCGGCCAAGTCTGTCTCAAGTCTGCCTGCCACGGACCACGGAGCTGTGTGCACATGAGCGGAGGATCACATCTGTAGCACTGGTAAGCTAACCGTTTATTTTCTTCAAACTTCAATTATAACACGGTGTGTTGTCAGGACAATACTAGCTTCTGTTTGTGATGTATTGCATTTTGCAGTCATAGTTATAACGTCTACTGACAGAGAGTTAATTTAAATAGTCTGGTGTGGTGACACGTTATTGGACATAATTCACCTCTCGTATTGTGTTGCCACACGGACCCTTTAGTGGGAACACCGGTAGCGTTAGCTTCCATTCCTGCTAGCTCCTCAAGCAGAGCAGTTGATGTGATAACCTCTCTGTTATTAATGGCTAATAAAGATTGGAACTCTGTTCTTAATACACCGCCTCCGACTCCCTTTTCCTGGCACTACACTGGTGACCTTGACTTTTCCGAGAAAGTTTCCGGGAAATTAACGAGCATGGCTGAACGCGATGTGTTCATAAAGCTGCCGGAATTCTGGGAGCACGCCGCGGAGGCATGGTTCGCACATGTGAAGGCGCACTTCGCCTGCCGACAGGTCCGTGACGAGGACCTGAAATACTACCATGTGGTAGCAGCGCTGGGCAGCTCTGCGTCGTCCAGGTTGGTGGGATTCATCGCAGCTCCCCCATATCATGGCAAATATGAGGCGATTAAGGCCCTTCTCCTTAAGACATTTAGCTTATCTGCTAAGGAGAGGGCCCGCCAGATACTTGACATTCAAGGCCTAGGAGACAGCAAGCCATCCCAGCTAATGGAGAAAATGCTAAATCTGCTAGGGGGGGAAGATCCCCGGATTTTATTCACGGAGATTTTCCTGCGTCACTTGCCTCCCCGGGTACAGACGGCGCTGGCCAACACGCCTGTCACGGAGCCCCGTGCTTTGGCTGAGGAAGCGGATCGTTTTTTCCTGGCTACACAACAGCCCGGTGCAGAGACGTTAGCCGCGACGCTCAGCGGCCCACCTGCAGTCAAGAAAGCGTGGCGGAGGCCGGACACGGCTGTGGCGAGCCGGCGTGGAGATGCCGGAGAGTGCGTTTACCACGCACGTTTCGGGACAAGGGCGAAGAGATGCATCACTCCGTGCAGCTACAAACCCCCGGGAAACGGAGGGGCCGACGCTCAGTAGTGGCTCTGAGCGTCGGCGGCACGTGCAGGCTCCTCTTCGTCAGCGACAGCGTTTCGGGGAGCCTGTTTCTGTGTGACACGGGCGCTCAACGGAGCGTAGTTCCAGCGTCGAGTGAAGACGTCGCCCGTGGGGGGCACGGACCGCGATTGACGACGGCTAACGGCGGTCCCATTCGCACGTACGGCGTGAGGCCTATGTGTCTGTGCATCGGAGGACAGCGTTTCAGCTGGGATTTCGTGACAGCGGACATTTATTTTCCCCTCCTCGGAGCGGATTTTTTGTGTGCTCATGGATTCTTAGTGGACGTTAAGAATAGGCGTTTGGTTGATGCCTTAACGTTTTCTTCCCTCGTGTGCACACTTGGCAGCGCAGCGTCAGGCTCGCTGTCAGGGGCAGACACGTTTCTCAGACTGTTGGCCGAGTTTCCAGACCTGTCGCTACCCACCTTCTCTGCGCTTACCACTAAGCATGGCGTGGAACACCACGTCACTACCGGGGGGCCTCCTGTCTATGCCAGGGCCCGGCGGTTGAACCCTTCTAAGCTGGCTGTAGCGAGGGCGGAGTGCGCAACCATGGAGCGCCTGGGCATTGTCCGCCGCTCCGACAGTCCTTGGGCTTCCCCCCTGCACGTCGTTCCCAAACCGAACGGCGGGTTCCGCCCGTGCGGGGATTACCGCCGACTCAACGACGCCACTACGCCTGACCGCTATCCGGTGCCGCACATTCAGGACTTTTCGGCGCATCTGGCCGGTACGGGGGTGTTTTCCAAGGTGGACCTGGTGCGTGGATACCACCAGGTACCCATGCACCCCCTGGACATTCCCAAGACAGCAGTGATAACGCCTTTTGGACTTTTTGAGTTCCTGCGGATGCCTTTTGGACTCAAGAATGCTGCTCAGACGTTCCAGCGCCTGATGGATTCGGTGCTGCGGGACCTGCCGTTTGTGTTTGTCTACCTCGACGACATACTCGTCGCCAGCGCTTCAGTGCAGGAGCACCTGTCCCACCTCCGAGCCCTTTTCACGCGGCTCAACGAACACGGATTAATCATCAATCCTGCAAAGTGCCAGTTCGGGGTGTCGGACATCGATTTCCTGGGGCACCGCGTCACCAAGGGCGGTGCGACACCTCTGCCAGCAAAGGTGGAGGCTGTTGCGGCTTTTTCTCGCCCGCTCACAGCCCGGTTGCTCCGTGAGTTTCTGGGGATGGTGACTTTCTACCACCGTTTCATCGCCCGGGCCGCACACATCATGCGGCCGCTGTATGAAGCGTTGAAAGGCAAGATCCCCGTCCAGGAGATGGACTGGACAGCAGAGCCGGACGGCGCTTTTGCTGAGGTCAAGACCGCATTGGCTCAGGCGGCTTTGCTGGCACACCCATCATCTACGGCTCCCATCTCCATCACCACGGACGCGTCGGACTACGCGGTCGGCGCAGTGCACGAGCAGTGGGTGGAGGGCGCTTGGCAGCCGCTCGCCTTTTTCAGCCGCCAGCTAACGCTTAGAGAACGCAAATACAGCGCCATTGACCGGGAGCTCCTCGGACTTTATTTGGCCGTGCGGCACTTCCGTTTCATGCTGGAAGGCCGTGAATTTACGGCGTTTGTCGACCACAAGCCGCTCACCTTCGCCATGTCAAAAGTGGCGGAGCCTTGGTCGGCACGTCAGCAGCGGCAGCTGTCCTACATATCGGAGTTCACTACGGACATTAAGCACGTGGCTAGCAAGTCGAACCTGGTTGCTGATTGCCTCTCCAGGGTCGTCATCGGTGCCGTCCAGTTGGGCCTGGACTATACTCGCATGGCGGCGGACCAGGTCACAGATCCCGGCGTCCAGGCTCTGAAGGTGGAGAGCGCGGGGCTGCGCTTGGAGGACGTGGTGTTCGGCGACACGGGCATTACTCTCCTGTGTGACGTCTCTACGGGCCTGGCGCGGCCTGTCGTCCCTGCCAGCGGGAGGCGTCCTGTGTTCGAGGCTGTGCACGGCCTGTCACACCCCGGCGTTAAACCTTCAGTACGTTTGGTAGCGACGAAGTTCGTTTGGCAAGGACTGAAAAGGGACGTGAGGACTTGGGCCAGGGAGTGCGTGGCTTGTCAACGCGCTCCCGAAGTGCACCGCCACACGAAGGCCCCGTTGGAGCGTTTCCTGGTGCCTGAGAGGAGGTTTGATCACGTCAACATTGACCTGGTTGGTCCGTTGCCTTCCTCTCAGGGGTTTTCCTACCTCCTCACCATGGTGGACAGAATGACCCGTTGGCCGGAGGCGGTTCCGCTCGTTTCGACATCAGCCGCAGACGTTGCCCGGGCCTTCATTGCAACGTGGGTGTGTCGTTTTGGCACCCCGTCAGACATTTCTTCAGACAGGGGCTCTCAGTTCACGTCCGAGCTCTGGAACGCTGTGGCAGGCGGTTTGGGGGTTAAGCTGCACAGGACTACCGCTAACGGCCTCTGCGAGCGCTTTCATCGCTCCATGAAGGAGCCCTCAAGGCCGGCGGCCCTCAAGGCCGGCCTTACGGACGGTAACTGGGTCGACAAGCTGCCCTGGTGATGCTGGGCCTGAGGACCGCACCTAAGGAAGATCTACAGTGTTCTACAGCGGAGATGGTCTACGGTCAGCCGCTGAGAGTTCCGGGGGATTTCCTCCCAAATGCATCAGCTCCCTGGTCTGCCACGGCCCAGTGAGTTTTTCTGCGTGACGCGGCGGAGGCTTTCGCTCCAGTCCCGACTACTCAGCACGGTGCGCCAGGGTCTCAAGTTCCCGTGGAGCTACGCTCGGCTGGGCACGTCTTCATTCGTCACGACGCACACAGAGGCCCCCTGCAGCCCCCTTACGATGGACCTTTCCGGGTTTTGGAACACGGTGAAAAACACCTGGTGGTCGACATGGGCGGTAAGGCTGAGCACGTCTCGGTTGACCGGGTGAAGGCTGCTCACTTGGACGTGGACCGGCCGGTGGTGCTGGCTCGGCCGTCGAGACGGGGCCGACCCCCGGCTTTGATTCCTGTCAGGGAGTGTGGACCTGTTGTTCCGGTCCCTCCTCTGTCAGGGGCCGCACGGGCAAAGGTCGCTGTACCGACTCCTGTGCGCAGGTCTCTTGTTCCTCCCCGCCATACGGATTTTGTTTACACGTGAATTCTGGGGGGGGCTTGTGTGGTGACACGTTATTGGACATAATTCACCTCTCGTATTGTGTTGCCACACGGAGCCTTTAGTGGGAACACCGGTAGCGTTAGCTTCCATTCCTGCTAGCTCGTCAAGCAGAGCAGTTGATGTGATAACCTCTCTGTTATTAATGGCTAATAAAGATTGGAACTCTGTTCTTAATACACCGCCTCCGACTCCCTTTTCCTGGCACTACACTGGTAACGTTATTGAAGTATCATGCTAAAAGCTGAACTCTTTATTTTCTTTTAATTCATACTGTTGTGAAGCGGGGGGTTTGAAGCTACATCTGAGCAGGTTCAAATTTAACGGGCAGTCGTGTTAGCGTGCTAAAAATGATTACCTGCTGTTTTTGCAGGTTAACGGTTACGGCTCAGTGCGCGGCCAAGTCTGTCTCAAGTCTGCCTGCCACGGACCACGGAGCTGTGTGCACATGAGCGGAGGATCACATATGTAGCACTGGTAAGTTAACCGTTTATTTTCTTCAAACTTCAATTATAACACGGTGTGTTGTCAGGACAATACTAACTTCTGTTTGTGATTGAGTTCATTTTGCAGCAAAACGCTACAGACGAGGGGTTATGTTCTGCATTGCATAGGAACCCCAGTGTTTTTCAAATGTGTTGGCGCGAACTGCAAGCAAACAACGGTGTGTTGCCAGGACAATACTAGCTTCTGTTTGTGATTGAGTGCATTTTGCAGTCATAGTTATAACGTCTACTGAGCGGGGGGTTTGAAGCTACATCTGAGCGGGTTCAAACTTAACGGGCAGTCATGTTAACGTCAACGCCGTCAACGCCAGCCTAAGGCACACCTGTGCAATATTCATGCTGTCTAATCAGCATCTTGATATGCCACACCTGTGAGGTGGGATGGATTATCTCGGCAAAGGAGAAGTGCTCACTATCACAGATTTTTTCAGATTTGTGAACAATATTTGAGAGAAATGGTTATTTTGTGTATATAGAAAATGTTTTAGATCTTTGAGTTCATCTTATCCGGTCTACATGTGTTTTGTAGACTTGGAGAAGGCGTATGACCGAGTTCCCAGGGAGTTACTGTGGGAGGTGCTGCGGGAGTATGGGGTGAGGGGGTCTCTACTCAGGGCCATCCAATCTCTGTACTCCCAAAGCGAGAGCTGTGTCCGGGTCCTCGGCAGTAAGTCGGACCCATTTCCGGTGAGGGTTGGCCTCCGCCAGGGCTGCGCTTTGTCACCAATCCTGTTTGTAATATACATGGATCGGATTTCGAGGCGTAGTTATGGGGGAGGGGGTCTGCAGTTCGGTGGACTAAGGATTGCACCACTGCTTTTTGCAGATTATGTGGTTCTAATGGATTCATCGGTCTACGACCTTCAGCACTCACTGGATCGGTTCGCAACCGAGTGTGAAGCGGCTGGGATGAGGATCAGCACCTCCAAATCTGAGGCCATGGTTCTCAGCAGGAAACCGATGGACTGTCCACTCCAAGTAGGGAATGAGTCCTTACCCCAAGTGAAGGAGTTCAAGTATCTCGGGGTCTTGTTCTCGAGTGAGGGAACAATGGAGCGTGAGATGGGCCGGAGAATCGGAGCGGTACTGCAGTCGCTTTACCGCACCGTTGTGACGAAAAGGGAGCTGAGCCAGAAGGCAAAGCTCTCTGTCTACCGGGCCATTTTCGTTCCTACCCTCACCTATGGTCATGAAGGATGGGTCATGACCGAAAGAACGAGATCGCGGATACAAGCGGCCGAGATGGGTTTTCTCCGCAGGGTGGCTGGTGTCTTCCTTAGGGATAAGGTGAGAAGTTCGGTCATCAGGGAGGGACTCGGAGTTGAGCCGCTCCTCCTTCGCGTCGAAAGGAGCCAGTTGAGGTGGTTCGGGCACCTAGTTAGGATGCCACCTGGGCGCCTCCCTAGGGAGGTGTTCCAGGCACGTCCAGCTGGGAAGAGACCAAGGGGTAGACCTAGGACCAGGTGGAGGGATTATATCTCTTCGCTGGCCTGGGAGCGCCTTGGGATCCTCCAGTCAGAGCTGGTTGATGTCGCCAGGGAAAAGAAAGTTTGGGGCTCTCTGCTGGAACTGCTACCCCCGCGACCCGACCACGGATAAGCGGGAGAAGATGGATGGATGGATGGATGGAGTTCATCTCATGAAAAATGGAAGCAAAAACAAAAGTGTTGCATTTATATTTTTGTTCAGTGTATGTCCACAGCATTGCTTAGCTGTGCTGGTTCTCCTCTCTGTTTCTCCAAACTGTAGCTCCTACAACCCCCCTTCAAACAATATGAACTATCCCCTAAAAGCAAGGCAAATTGACATTACATTTATCTCCCCTTAACCTGCAAACACATACATACATTTTTGTATTGATGGTGAGCAATTTAACAGACCTTAAAATGTAATAACATGTGTGCTAAAATTGTTTTGTGAAATGTTTCAGGAAGACAAGTCTTGTTTTAATTTAGTTTGAATTGTGTTTTTCTTCTTTTTTAGGACGATCATGCTATTCTTCAAGGCGATTCATTTCTGAGTGTGGATCGAAACATAGTACAGGACAACATCCCCTCCTTGGTTTCTGCCCTGTCCGTGATGTTTGGGAGCTATTATTGCTTCAACATCGCCTACCCGTCAGAGCTGGCATCCACCCTGGAGTTTGTCCAGAGGTATGTGTTTTTTGGGATTGGCTTTATCCAACAATTTCTTTTATTAAACTGCAACAAATCTAAAGCAGCTGCTTCAGTGAATTGGGGGTTAAGATAATTGTCATTTTGGCTTCAAAATAATAAGATTGATGTGAAGTTTTTTGTTGTTGGGCAAGCTATTTTATTATTAATTCTGTTGTTTGTTTGTATTTTTATTTTAAGGTGTTTTTTCTCCATCAACCCAGAGAAGGGCACCAAAGTGGAGAAGACACGCGCATCCCGTCTTCAGGTGAACCCGAGAGTCCTCACCTTGATACAGGAACTTTCGGACCATGAGTGGCGTGATGTCTGAATATGGACAGTAAGATCAATGGCATGTGGCGATGTGCCCAAGTTACAGTTTGTTTGATTGTTTAATTCGTAGTTAAAATTTGAAGTGCCTTTTTTTTTATGTTCTTTTAACTAATTTAAAAAAATGCAATATGTAACTCTCAAAATGTCAAACTATTCTTTTAAGGTCATTGTAGCCACTCTTGCGGTTTGCTGTTACAAAGTGAAGTTGCTTAAACAATCTTCATTTGGCTTATGTGGATGTAAAAGCTCAGGACATTACTGTTGAGTGTAAACATTTTGACGTGTTTTGTTTTCCACTTGGGTTTTTGCTTCTGAAGTGAAGGGTCTCTGCTGACCCTACCTCTTCACCTATCTCACTTAGACACACACTCACATGTGTTTTGCAACTGTAGCTTCATCACGTACACACTTCCTGTAGCAATGAACATGTATTCAACTAAGACAATCCCTTATTTTGGCTAAGTTACAGCTCAGTCTGTGGCTGTGACAGTCAAGTATTATATTATATAGGTGCCCACTATAAGAGATGAGACATATAAAGTACTAACAAAGCCAGAGCCTTTTCTTATCAAGCTCCACATTTGTGGAATCAGCTTCCAGTTTGTGTTCGGGCGGCAGACACCCTATCCGTTTTTAAGAGTGCGCTTAAGACCTTCCTTTTTGATAAAGCTTATAGTTAGGGCTGATTAGATTCAGCCCCTAGTTTTGCTGATATAGGCTTAGTTTGTCGGGGGACATCTTACTTCTTCCTTCTCTCTGTCTATACCTGTGTACTCTCATGTTCCGATTAACCCAGCTTCCCCAAATGTCTTTCTTTTTGGTCTCTATATACGCCGGGATCCGGAGTCATGGATGATCCTGCGGTCCTGTGTCCTGGATCGCGAGCCCTGGATCTTGAGTCGTGGCTGTGGTCCTGGATCATAGGTCCTGGATGGATATCCTCGTGGATTCATCTTCCTATTATACACACATGCATTTCCAAACATTTGGACTACCTATGTTGCAAATGTATTATCTTTTCAATTTACACACGGCATCTATTGCACGTCTGTCCGTCCTGGGAGAGGGATCCCTCCTCTGTTGCTCTCCCTGAGGTTTCTCCCATTTTTTCCTTTAAACTGTGGGTTTTCTTCGGAAGTTTTTCCTTGTACGATGTGAGGGTCTAAGGACAGAGGGTGTCGTATTGTCATACTGATATTTTGTACAAACTGTAAAGTCCACTGAGACAAATGTAACATTTGTGATATTGGGCTATATAAATAAACATTGATTGATTGATTGATTGATATTTAAAAACATTATTTCCCATAAATCATTTGATGTGATGTAAGTAACCTCTTAACTTTGTTCAGCTTGAATTTCCTGGACAATGTGAGCTGTTTGTTTATTGTGCAGCCTTAGTTTGTATGTTTTACCAATATGTATGTTGAGAAATGACAGATGTTTTTGATCACTGCTATTTTATATATATATAATAAATTCTTGGAAAGGCAAGTTCTTGTTGGAATTTGTTCAACTTTTAATACAGTGGCTCTTGAGGTTTATCTAGTTTTGCATTTCTTATTTTAAGTGCTTAATCTGTGTACTCTGGATTACATTCTTCACATTTCTGGTAATAGTCAAACATATATATATATACGAAGGCAGTGTATTTTAAATTAAATCTTTCAATCTGACTAATGTATAGGAAAACATTTTTCCACTGAGCAATAATCCTTACAGGCGGTTTTATACTATATATTTGAGATTGATATTCATAGAACAGTTTTTTCTGCATTTTAATTGTAATAAATACGTTTTACAGAAAATTTAAATTGCAGTATTTAGATGTTGCTTTCAACGTAAAACACCGCATTACACTGATGCTTTTACAGTTAAACAGTGTTATTTGTTTGGTATGTTTCTGTAAAATTGAATGGGATTCAATGTACAATATACAACAACTGCATGTAAATCTTACTGAAATAATCAGTTTAATAGCAACGTGATAATGCTAATTCAGCAGAAAAGGGCTGTTGAAATGACAGATTTAAAATGTAAATTACAACAGTTTTAAACTGTAAAATATACACGTTGTTCTGTAAAGTTGTTTACAGTTTACCGTATTTTTCACATCATTATTCTGGCAACAAAGCTGCCAGGTTTTTACCGTAAAAACAACGTTTTTTTTTACAGTGTAGTTCTGGAGACGGGGTGGGGGAGGGGGGGACGCGGTGGACCCGTTCAAATCCAGTTTTGGACAGTCTGCCGTGGTTCCATCCCATTTCAAGTGCTGTTTGACGCTCGGCGTAACCCTCGGAGCACACTCTCCAAACACAGAGCTTGAGGACTATCACGGGGTTTGTCAAGTGAAGCGGAGAGAATACTTACTTCCCGGTGTAATATTCTCTAAAGCAAATGAGCTGCTCCGACCCTCGGTCCTGACGGACTCCAACTTGTGTTTATTAATCAAACAAATAAATAAACACAAGGATAATTATGTGTTATTGTTGAGTAAATGGAGAATTGCACAGGGGAAAATAACGTAGGCTATCTATGTATGGAGGTTATTCCCTATCTTTATTCAAGAGCGTGGTATTTAAATTTGAGAGCATACTTTTGTATTTATTTCCCTCAAACCCTGTCCTCACACTCAAATAGTGCCTGCTTGCACTTAGATGTGCTCTGCTTGTGCTCAAACTGTACGCTTGCACTCAGATATATTGCTGCTTACATATTTTTTCTGCTCTCAGATTTATTCTGTGCGCGCTCGAAACTTTTGTGCAACAATCCTGTCAAAATCCCTCAACCAATAGGAGGCCAGGTGTCCTTGCGGGTGCGTTCGCTTTACTTATTACAGCGTCCCGTAAGGGCGGTTACTCTTTGGTTTATAAACTCCCGCCCTCCACGGCTTTATAACATAACATGTACTTCACTTCGCTGTACAACTTTTTTTTTGTGGGGGGGGGGGGGGGGGGGGGGGGTAAACACACTTAGTATATGTTTATAAAACGGACAAGTCAAATCAAGCAATCTGATGTTTCTTAGCCGTGATATAATGAGCGTATATCCCGAGTATAATTGTAGTTACTTTTCACAAATCAGTATCCCTCCGCGTCTGAGAACCGTTACAACTGTTACATTACGTCCGTTATGAAACTAACTAACTAGGCTAACTAACAAAGCTTAAGATGGAAACATTTAAGGATAACTTCGACCTCCGGGTGGCCTTACTGTGAAGTTAAAACTTATTTGCAGCAATGTTGAGCCAATCATGAAATGAGTGAAACTGGATTCGCCAATCAATACACTGATATTTATTGAGAGCCTGAGCGGCCGGAGAGTTCACAGCATATCACAGTTCCCTGCAAGATACCAGCAAACTCTGAAGCCTAAAAGCGCCAAGAACCCATCTATACAGACAAGAAGAGGAGGGCCCTAAAACACGCGGGTTTTCCTTTAATGCATGCCAGATGTCGAGACAAAGACTTGTTGCATTGTAAACCCACATGAGCCAAGCTTCTCCCCGACAAGACATCAGATGACCTCTTGACCTGTGTCTTCCTGAGAAGCTATGGATCACATTACAGGCAGGAATACACTTCAACCATATTAAACAGATTCCCGAGGACAGTTCACTAAACTCTATATACTTTAACAAGACCAAAATATTCCTTTACAGATCCACCCTTTTATCAATTTATGATAATCAATTAACATTAGTCTAAAGAATATTTCAGTCAATACTTAAGTCAATAAGCGTCTTCAGAGTTGTGTGGGCTCACTCACATTAATTACATCAAAAGTAGAACAAGATTGAAAACACTTCAATCACCATGACAAGATACAATCAATCATAATAAAATCATCTCTCTTCAGTGTTTGGCATCATTTGTCAAAAAGCACAATAATAAACACGTGAAATACAACAATATTATAGCAAAATATATGTTTCAAAAATAAGATATTTTATCATTTATCCCTCAGTTAATCTCCTTCATCAAACACAAATTCTAAATCAGCTTACATCTCAAAGATTTACTTCAAGGCAATTACTTATTAAAACACAATTAGAATTTAGGATTTATAATAAATCCAATTGAGGTATAAATCAGACTTCAACTATCAATCATTATGTCATCTCAAAATCTGAAGGGAAAACTAAACAATTCTCAAAATGTTTAACAATCTGAAGAATCAAACATTTTATTGTATAACGACCTGAAAAGGAAAAAATCAAAACATCTGTTCTTTATTCAGAGCATCAACTGTAATCAACATCAAAACATCTGTTTTACCTGGTAATGATTAAGGATAGTAACATTGTCTGTTATAATATTAGAAATATCTTATTGTTCAATACCTTATAAATCTGAAAATATCAATTAATTAATTAGTTTAGTGTGAAAGTGTAATCTGATAAAATATATTTATCACCACTATTTAACACATATCTGTTCATTGGGAATACAAAAACAATCATTAATTGTACATCTGTAATCATCTGGTCATTCAATTCAAATGTTATCTTTGTACGAGAGCTAGAAGACATGTTTTCCTCCTCTCTTTATGACACAGAATGTCTGATGTGTAAAGGCATCCTGATACTGTAGATTAGCACTGAGGTGCTGATTGGCTCAAAACTCTTCTTCATCAGAGCGCCATATCTCAATTATCTGTAGATTAGCACTGAGGTGCTGATTGGCTCAAAACTCTTCTTCATCAGAGCGCCATATCTCAATCCCCCCCAATTGCTCTGCTTTTGTGGCTCATTCAGTGAGCGCTTTATGATCTCCCAGTGAAACAGAGGCTCATCTGCCTGCATTCCTTCTGCTATCTGCTTGAGAGCAGTGCACCTGCCTATTCCAAGTGGCACATCCAGATGCCCCGCCCCCCGTGATGGGAGAGGTTATGAAAACATCTGCTCCTCCAATGAAACATGGAAACCTTGTATGAAGCCTCTGAAGCCATCGCTCGTCCTGCGAGCGAAAATGAAGAAGCATCCCATCTCATCAGAAAGTTGAAGATTAGAATCCTCTCATCTCGAACGACCTCCTTGCCCGTGGATAAGTTGCTCTCTGCAGCCGCAGAGTGTGCTTCTCTCTCTGACCCTTCGCCTTCAGAGCTGTTTAACACTTGATAGGGATGTTTTCCTGAGTGCAGACAACTCAAGGTAATGGATTAGCACATTATCATTCAATTACAAAAATAGGATAGGCCCCCTCAGAATTATTTGGGAGCCTTCCTGAGACATGCACATTATAAATGTAAGGTTTGTGTTAGTCATTTAACATGCAAGAATCATATACTCATCAGTCCAAAGCAGATAAATGTTATTTTAAGTTAAATGTGAGCTAGTCCCTGTGGAATAACCCTTTCTCAATGATTATAAATGTTATATTAATTCACCATTTACCGTTTGATCAAGGATTAGTTTATCAGAAGTACATTTCCTCTTCCATAAAACATAGGTTTGAGAAATGAATGTTCCAATATGAAATCAATTGCTCAATTGCTCAATATAATTTGACTCTTCCCTCCCTTTTCTTACATATTGTCACATATGAAATAATAACTTAGGAGTCTATTTAAGCATGGTATTGTCTATATAAGCTATTAATCGAGAAAACTCAGAGTCAGTATGCAACTCGCAAATATCTCTCCTCCTTCCTATCCCTCTTTACTCTCTTTCTCTCTTATTTCTGTTAGATATGAAGGAAAAAACATACAAGTCCATGTAAGCATCTGAGTTACCACCGTTACCAAACGGTGTGCGCGGCACACTGGTGTGCTGTGAGGCAAGTCCGGGTGTGCCGTGGGATTTTGTGACAACCATACATTATTTTTTCAATATACAACTACACAAAAATAATCATTTATTTTTTAATTTACTATATCAGTAGTTTGTAGGTTTATGTACGTAATCTGCGCGACTTGCGCGTCCACATCTCCACGTGCAGTGCTGCATAAACATGGCTGAGTCAGCGATAACTATCGAGGGGTGGAGGTATGCCCATTATTTTTATATCACGCAGTCTATTCTTCTTCTCTGTCTTCCGGTTGTTGCCTGTATTAAATGACAAATACACACTACCGCCATGGATTTAGTAATGATCTAGTGATATCGGTAATATTAAACGACGTCTAATATGTTCTCTAGCTGTTATTGTTGTTGCATAGCAACCACCTCGCACTATGTTCTGTGCAGAAGGCAACGGAGGGACTATTTTATTTTGAACATCATTATTTAATAATAAAAACTATTGAAATTGGAGTGTGTATTTTTCTTTCACATTGTCAGCCACACGTGGTAACCGTTTTATAAATGCAATAGCTCACTTCAGGCCGTGATATACGAATATCTATACAATATGGGGTTGTCGACACTCCGCTTCGCGTCGGGCCGAACCAAGCCGTAGCACAACAGTGCTGGAGCAGAACAACAGTCTGGAGGAAGAAGTGGGCCGGTCGGAAAATTCACTAGCAATCCCCCATCCCCCCGTTGACAATTTACTAGAAATAACGAGGGCCGGTCGAGGTTCCCGGGCTGATTTTTAGTCCCAGTCCGCCACTGAACGTAGCTATTATGTAAGGTGCTGGTATATATATACTAACTGTGCTCCCCCCCCCCAAAAAAAAGTTGTAAATCAAACAAGTGAAGTACATGCTATGTTATAAAGCCGTGGAGGGCGGGAGTTTATAAACCAAAGAGTAACCGCCCTTACGGGACGCTGTAATAAGTAAAGCGAACGCACCCGCAAGGACACCTGGCCTCCTATTGGTTGAGGGATTTTGACAGGATTGTTGCACAAAAGTTTCGAGCGCGCACAGAATAAATCTGAGAGCAGAAAAAATATGTAAGCAGCAATATATCTGAGTGCAAGCGTACAGTTTGAGCACAAGCAGAGCACATCTAAGTGCAAGCAGGCACTATTTGAGTGTGAGGACAGGGTTTGAGGGAAATAAATACAAAAGTATGCTCTCAAATTTAAATACCACGCTCTTGAATAAAGATAGGGAATAACCCCCATATCTATGCCGCAATTTTAGATGCGGATTTTGTTAAACTAATACGTTTGCGCTGTGGACCAACACTATACACAGTGGCGGCTGGTGGAAAATATTTTTGGTGGGGCTATGGAAATAGGGACCAAACCATACTAAGGCGGTCCGGGGGGATCCTCCCCCGGAAGAAATTTTTGAAAAATTACCCCTTAAATTATCTGGTGATGTTAGAGGGGGGGGGGGGGGGGGGGGGGGACAAATTGAGGCTTAAAAATATGGGATAATCCATAATCTTCAGTGTGGTTAGCTATGAATCTTCCAAAACTGTGCAACAGTACAGTAGGCCCACACAAACTGCAGAACACTGGTGCTTTGGGAACACTCAAATGATTTAATTCCCATTTAAAATCAGGAGACTAAATACGAACATGGTGTGTGGTGTGTGTGTGTGTGTGTGTGTGTGTGTGTGTGTGTGTGTGTGTGTGTGTGTGTGTGTGTGTGTGTGTGTGTGTGTGTGTGTGTGTGTGTGTGTGTGTGTGTGTGTGTCATACTTGCCAACCCTCCCGATTTTCGCGGGAGACTCCCAATTTCATTGCCTTCTCCCAGTTTCCTCCCGGAGTCATATTTCTTCCGATTTCTGACAAAATCAGATTTACTCACAACTGTTTCCACTCGGACTTTAATACAGCTACACCATTGTTTGGTTTCCATGGTAGCGCGTCTCTTTAGCAGCGTGCGCAATTCAAAGTTTGAGAGGGTGAGGAAGATGAAAACTGAACAAGAATCGACAACTCCACCCTCTGCTCACTCCTTTCCTGTAAAATACAGGTCCAGCCCACACATATGCTCCATGGTGCTACAGGCATTGCCCTTACAACTACAATAAGCATGTAAATGTTAATCTACAGCTCCGGCGATCCACTAGCACCGGAGTCTTCACCTGCAGACAACTACTGTAGCGTCACCTTGGATACGAATCCAAACAACTCACAGACACACAGGCCAGGGCGCTGACACGGCGCCCTTTGAGCATCAGATCTGACGACGCTGATTGGCTGAAATTATGTTTCGGCGGCATAGTATACAGATAGCAACAGTCAGCTTGTTGGCTGCTGCTGCTCTGACTGAGGGCTCTTTCCTACCGCCTGGACGAGAGAGGGTAACTAGAAAATGCATTTCCTGCAGAAAATGCGTGCGAATGCTGTAAACTGTGAACATTTATGGCTGAATTTAGCTGAAAATGCAGAAAAAGCTGAATGTGTTATTAGCTGAATGGTAGCTGATTTTAGCTAAAAAAAATGCAGAAAAAGCTTAATATTTAAAAGAAAAGGTTTTAAAAAAGGTATAAACAACAACATATATAGCCTTGATGTCCTGAAATAGCTGAATAATGTAATAGTTGAATGGGTTCTGCAGCTGAAAATAGGCTGAAGGAGTTAAATATCAGATGTAAGTAGTAGTGAATGAATTTGTATTAAGATGAGAAAAGAAAGTAAAAAGGCTTGGGAAAGCAGCAAAAATATTTGAACTGCAAACTTTTGAACTAACTTTATGGTGAATGATCTGTCGCCATGCCAACGGCATTTGATGACATCCCATAATACTCTTAGATGTGTTGATGGCTGCATCGTTACCAAACCTGTGAAGTTTTGGGCCATTTTGAGTATTTTCACTGAAGTTATGAGAAAACCGTGTTTCATGGTGAGCATTGTGTTGCCATGGCAACAACATTTGAAGAAATCTCAAAACTGTCCTGTAGATGTCTTCATGGCTGTACTGTTAGCACACATGTGAAGTTTGAGCACTTTTTGAAAATGTTCATAGGAGTTATACATTACATTAGGAGGTTACATTACTCTCTCTCTTCTCTCGATCGCCCTCTCTCTTCTCTCTCTCTTCTCTCGATCGCCCTCTCTCTCTTCTCTTGATCATTCATCATCATCGGTGTGTGTCTGTGTGAGAGAGAGAGTGTGTGTGTGTCTTTGTGTGAGAGAGAGCGTGTGTGTGTCTCTGTGTGAGAGAGAGATGTGTGTGTGTCTGTGTGAGAGAGAGAGTGTGTGTGTCTGTGTGTGTGTGAGAGAGAGTGTTTGATAGAGATAGTGTGTGTGTGTCTGTGTGAGAGAATGTGTGTGTGTCTTTGTGTGAGAGAGAGAGAGAGTGTGTGTGTGTGTCTCTGTGTGAGAGAGTGTGTGTGTGTGTGTGTGTGTGTGTGTGTGTGTGTGTGTGTGTGTGTGTGTGTGAGTGAGTGTCTGTGTGTGTGTGTGTGTGTGTGTGTGTGAGAGAGAGAGAGAGAGTGTCTGTGTGTGTGTGTGTGTGTGTGTGTGTGTGTGTGTGTGTGTGTGTGAGAGAGAGAGAGAGCATGTGTGTGAGAGAGAGAGAGAGTGTCTGTTTGTGAGAGAGAGAGAGAGAGAGTGTGTGTGTGTGTGTGTGTGTGTGTGTGTGTGTGTGAGAGAGAGAGAGAGAGAGAGAGAGAGTGTGTGTGTGTCTGTGAAAGAGAGAGTGTGTGTGTCTGTGTTTGAGAGAGAGAGTGTTTGTGTGTGTGAGGGAGAGTGAGTGTGTGTGTCTGTGTGTGTGTGAGAGAGAGAGAGTGTGTGTGTGTGTGTGTGTGTGTGTGTGTGTGTGTGTGTGTGTGTGTGTGTGTGTGTGTGTGTGTGTGTGAGAGAGAGAGAGAGAGAGTGTGTGTGTGTGT
>NW_022989785.1:107500-164764 GCF_902827175.1 Gymnodraco acuticeps
TTTAGTTATTGTTTTGATATTTGTAACACAAAAGCGATGGAAAAAACCCACAGCAACACAGAAAAGATGACCCAGCGGTAGTTAATAAAAAACAATAATATCAAAACAAAATATTACTAACTTTATTGTGAAATTCAAACTGAACGGTAAAAGAATAGTTTCCGGTCTATTCTGAGCCCGATCTCTGTAGATAAATAAAAATAAAGAACTACGACAGATGTGTAATATATTTAATGCAGCCGAACCATTTATTACAATGCATTCATGTGATGACTTTCAAAGAGTAAAGCAAGCACTGCTGAATAAAGTATGATTTTATCAATTACGAAACGTTTTTTTTCATATGGAATGCAGTTGGAGGTCAACGAATCACAGAGCTTGAAAACTAATCACGGGGTTTGTCAAACAGAGCACATGGTGTAGTCCTAAACGATAGCTGGGGATTCTGGGTAGTGTAGTGTCTTCTGCCATCCTTTACTCCGAAAAAATATTTGTTTCTCCGAATCCAAGGGGGAAAATACAAAAGCATTGCACACCATTTAAACCAATCAATGTTTTGTAATTAACAAGGATAATCTGGTGTTTTTTAGTCGATGAGTAGTGCAGATATCACTGTAATATCAATCGACAGTAAGTGGAATACTTACTTCCGGGTGTACAATTCTCCGTTATCCAATGGGAATGGACGCTCACATTGCCTTTAAGGGCAGCCGACACAAACGAATGCCGTGCTTCCATGAGCGTCAAATCCCGCTGCAGATGGGAATACATTGCAATCAGTTGAAAGCTATTTGCGTCCCTTTATGAAGCTGAAGGAGCCTAGGAGCGTCACAACTGCACGCCACGGGACCCTGACCAAACGTCGCTCCTGGACGATTATGGAGTGAGAGTGTGTTGCCTCAGGAGATGCGAGCGGAGGACTGAGGAGTGGAACCGAGGAGAGAGGAGGGGAAGCAACAGGCGGTTAGAGAAATGAGAACTCCCCTCCTCTGAGTGGTACAGTATGAGAGCACTCTCATAATAACGTAACACAATCAGAGACTGGATATACCCCCCCCCCCCTCTCTCTGGTCGCTGAAATGGGGAATTGAAATGACGGGCCAGAAGTTGTATTTACAAGTATTAAAAGTAAGCAGAGGACACCAAACCAACTGAGACCCGTCTGTCCGCCGCACCTACACACTGTACCACACACACACACACACACACACACACACACACACACACACACACACACACACACACACACACACACACACACACACACACACACACACACACACACACACACACACACACACACACACACACACACACACACACACAGACAGACAGACAGACAGACAGACAGACAGACAGACAGACACACACCTACACGCTGTACCACACACACACCTACACACTGTACCACACACACATACAGCTCTAAAGCATAATCAGGCTACAGTCGGTGTGTATTTTATTATGTGAAGCACTAAATGGTCTTAGAAAAATATGGACGCGGACAGACGGGTCTCAGTTGGTTTGGTGTCCTATGCTTACTTTTAATACTTGTAAATACAACTTTTGGCCCGTAATTTCAATTCCTCATTTGTTGATTATTTAATTATGCAATATGTGCATTTAAATATATCAAGGGACTATACTCTCTTTCACGGTAATTTATATAAATTATATGCTCGATTCCAGTTTATGTTTTGAACACAGGTCAGTGTGTTGTTGTGAAAAGTTTTGCAACCATAACTAAAAACACGATTTATGTGATCTTATTTTAGCAGAAAATAATAATAATTAGCATTAAAAGCAAAGATTGGTTTAGGTAATATTGTTTAAAAAAACTAAGATGTAAAAATGATGCAAGACACAGCTTCAAAGACATGGCAAAAACAAACATGTGGCTTTTAATGGTGAATAATACAACTTCCCATCCATGTATCAAATCAAATCAAATCAAGTTTTATTTATATAGCACATTTATAAACGATTTTTGGTCGAGCCAAAGTGCTGTACATATAATAAAAATAGCCTACAGTAGAGACACTTTACAGCAAATACAACAGCACAGATTGTTCAGAATATCAGTATGAGAAAAACGACACCCTCTATCCTTAGATAACAGTTTGTCAGCTTTACTTCCTCTTTTTTTCAAGAGTTTATTCTGCTTTATAGATCGTTTTTGCCTAGCGTGCACAAAATGGCATTTCGAGGCTCCTGTGTCTCCAAAATATATTACAGGAATCAACATTTATTTAAAAGAGCTGTTGGTAAATAGAAACCTTTTGCATTATGAATTTTTCGAACTTTAAATCGGAAAATTCAATGCATCTGATATAAACTACCCACTTTTGTGTTTGGTGTGTGTGTTTGTTCTCGGCTTCCTTTTCTTCAGAGGCATTGGGGCACATGACAGAAATCCACAGTGATCAGGCGTTTGTTTTTTGCACTCTTTAACAGCTTTAAAAAAGAGAGGACACACTTTTAGCTGTAGGGGATGAGTCTTGTGCTCCAAAACACAGCAGGGTCATTGTTCAGACATTTCATGAGTTACAATAAAAAGGAAAATACAATTTTTCTGGATGATCTTAAGAGATGAAAAAGAGCTCCACTCACGTATCAGAGGAGGATGCATGACTTGGGGGGCCTGAAGGGGTTATCACTGGAGGGCACCCCGGTGAGGAGGGGGTCTTTGTGGGCATTCTGCAGGCAGAAGGTCTTCAGTTCTGCAGCCGCCTGAGAAACCTGAAGACCCATATCACAACATTTACTGTTCAGTCATATGATTAATATGTTTTAAATTAGCACTGTTACTTAATCCAAAAAACAGACTACACCTGGGTATAATCAATATTTTTATATTTAGTTTTGATACATCATGAAACTACTTTCTGGTCGGATGAATTCTGAAAATGTTCTTGCAGCAGCTCCATTTGAAACATCAACAAGACCATTTAAAGAGGACATATTGTGCTCATATTCAGGTTCATATTAGTATTTAGTGTATCTCCTGTGACATGTCTCCATGATTTAACGTTCAAAAAGCTCTTTATTTTTCTCATACTGCCTGTGCTGCAGCACCTCTTTTCTGAAACCAGAGCCCAGTCTGCTCTGATAGAGAGGCGAAGTCTCTCCCTTTCCGGGGGAGCTCCATGGGACCTTATTTCGGAAAAAGTATGTATTGAAGTCAATGGCGAGAGAAAGATTATCTTTCGATCCCGTTTGAATTGTGCCACGAATCACACATATGATGTTTGTCAATTGAAAAGATAATTTTGCAAGTCAAAAAAATAAAAATGTGTCATAAAACTGTGAAGTAGCCTACCACATTTTGTTGTGTGAAACGCTCAATGAACAACATCTCCCGTCTCGCACCACACACCAAGACGGCCGTCACGTTGGCACATTTCACTTCTTTCTTTCAGAATGAGGCAGAAAGTATTAAAAAAGGTGAAAATCACTACAAGTCTGGGCATGTTGAGAGCTGTACATACACAAAAGGGGAGTTAGTCGGTTCCGTAAGAACCAGCATGCGGGACCGGGATTCTGGGATTTGTAGTCTTTCTAGTTGCGTATTTTTCATAGTCTTATATTTCAACAGTTTTACGACAAACTGTGACTTTTTTGACATGGAAATTATTTTTTAAGATTGACAAACATCATAGCCTATGTGTAATTCGTGGCACAATTCAAACGGGATCGAAAGATAATCTTTCTCTCCCCATTGACTTCAATACATAATTTTTCTGAAATAAGGTCCCATGGGGCGGAAGTAGATGAGCGGGACTTCGCCTCTCTATTGGTTAGCTAGCTGGCTCTGTTGGGATTGATCAACTGCTTAGAGATGTCCCGCCCCTTAGCCTATCACGTACGATTTGTTGAAGCACTAGCCAATAGAAGCGTGAGTGTTACATAGTGATGTTACTATCAATCAATGTTTATTTATTTTTTATTTATATAGCCCAATATCACAAATGTTACATTTGTCTCAGTGGACTTCACAGTTTGTACAGAATATCAGTATGACAATACGACACCCTCTGTCCTTAGACCCTCACATCGTACAAGGAAAAACTTCCGGAGAAAACCCACAGTTTAAAGGAAAAAATGGGAGAAACCTCAGGGAGAGCAACAGAGGAGGGATCCCTCTCCCAGGACGGACAGACGTGCAATAGATGCTGTGTGTAAATTGAAAAGATAATACATTTGCAACATAGGTAGTCCAAATGTTTGGAAATGCATGTGTGTATAATAGGAAGATGAATCCACGAGGATATCCATCCAGGACCTATGATCCAGGACCACAGCCATGACTCAAGATCCAGGGCTCGCGATCCAGGACACAGGACCGCAGGATCATCCATGACTCCGGATCCCGGCATATATAGACACCAAAAAGAAAGACATTTGGGGAAGCTGGGTTAATCGGAACATGAGAATACACAGGTATAGACAGAGAGAAGGAAGAAGTAAGATGTCCCCCGACAAACTAAGCCTATATCAGCAAAACTAGGGGCTGAATCTAATCAGCCCTAACTATAAGCTTTATCAAAAAGGAAGGTCTTAAGCGCACTCTTAAAAACGGATAGGGTGTCTGCCGCCCGAACACAAACTGGAAGCTGATTCCACAAATGTGGAGCTTGATAAGAAAAGGCTCTGGCTCCCATTGTACTTTTAGAGACTCTAGGAACAACCAACAACCCTGCATTCTTGGAACGCAATGCCCTAGTAGGACAGTAGGGTATAATGAGTTCTTTAAGGTAATATGGCGCCTGCCCATTAAGGGCTTTGTAGGCGAGAAGAAGAATTTTAAATTATATCCTGTGTTCTATAGGGAGCCAGTGTAAGGCAGCCAGAACAGGAGTAATGTGGTCCCTTTTCCTAACTCTGGTTAGTACACGAGCTGCAGCATTTTGAATCAGCTGAAGCGACTTCACTGACTTCTTGGTACACCCTGATAATAAGGAGTTACAATAATCCAGCCTTGAAGTAACAAATGCATGGACTAGTTTCTTTGCATCGTTTTGAGGCAAGATATGCCTGATTTTTGCAAAGTTACGTAGATGGAAGTAGGTGGTCCTTGAAATTGATTATTGTGTGGGCATTAAAGGATAAATCCTGATCAAATATAACACCAAGATTCCTTACAGTCTCACTGGAGGCCAAATTAATGCCATCCATAGTTAATATATCTTTAGATAATTTGTTTCGTAGATTCTTCGGGCCATGTACAATAACTTCAGTTTTGGTCGTGTTTAACATAAACATTTGTATGGTCATCCACGTTTTTAAGTCCTTAAGGCAGTCTTGAATTTTATTTAGATGATTAATTTCATCAGGCTTGATTGATAAATATAGTTGAGTATCATCCGCATAACAATGAAAGTTTACAGAATGATTCCTTATAATATTGCCTAACGGAAGCATATGTGAAGAAAAAAGGTCCGAGCACTGAGCCCTGTGGCACTCCTTTGCTAACTTTGGTTTGCGTGGAAGATTCATCATTGACACGTACAAACTGAGAGCGTTCAGATAGATAGGACATAAACCAGCCTAAAGCAGTTCCCTGTATGCCAACTAAGTGCTCTAGTCTTTGCAATAAGATATTATGATCAATAGTATCAAATGCAGCACTGAGATCGAGCAAAACAAGAATAGAGACAAGTCCCTTGTCAGAGGCTATTAGAATGTCATTTGTGACTTTAACCAGAGCTGTCTCTGTGCTATGATGTGTTCTAAAGCCAGACTGAAAATCTTCAAATAAATCATTGTTTTTTAAGTAATCACACAGCTGTTTTGCGACCGCTTTCTCAAGAATTTTTGAGAGGAACGGAAGATTAGAAATAGGTATTATTCTTATTCTCATCTATTAATGAAGAGTAGTAAGCTGCTCTCGCTTTACGCAGTGCTTTCTTATATTCATTGAGAGTAATATGCCAACGAGATTCTTCAAGTTTAGTGGAACGCCATATCCTTTCAAGTTGTCTCGACTTTTGCTTTATTTTGCGGGTTTCGGCATTATGCCATGGAGCTAGTCTATGTTGTTTTATTTTCTTCTTTTTCAAAGGAGCAACAGAGTCTAATTTTATTCGCAGCGCATCTGTAGCACTATCAACAACATGATCAATTTGGGGTGGTGTACATTTTGTATAAGTTTCCTCCCCTACATGCTATCGAGTTAAGTATTGGTGGAATCTCTTCCTTAAATTTGGCTATAGCACTAACAGATAGGTTTCTGCTGCAGGAGGTTTTGACTAATGCTTTGCAGTCTAGTAACAGTACTTCAAAAGTTACTAAGAAATGGTCGGATAAAGCAGGATTATGCGGTTCGACTAATAGTTGCTCAATTTCAATACCATAAGTCAGAACAAGGTCGAGAGTGTGATAGCAGTGGGTTGGTTTATTTACACTCTGACAGAAACCAACAGAATCTAATATAGAGTTAAATGCAACAGTAACGGCCCCTACACACGGCGGCGTGCGTTGCCGCTTCAACGCTTCTGCCCATTCACTTTGAATGGGGTGACGTCACGATTCGCCGAACTGCATTGTGGGAGCAAAGCGTAGCTTCTCTCGTGGTGCTCGCTGCAAAAGTAGAGCAATGTTCTACTCAACGGAGGCGTCAGCCAATCAAATCCCGCGTATGCAAATCTGACATTACAAGCGCTAGCCAATCAAACCACGTGTATGTTGGGAGAGCCAGACCGCAGTTATTTCCCATATGTCAAAAAATGGAGGAGAAAATTATCGTGGCGGTACTATATGACCACCAGTCCCTCTTTACATACAGGGATACAAACCGGAGGAGCCAGGCATGGGGGGAGGTGGCAGAGACAGTGGGTGAAACTGGTAGGTTTTCGCCTGTTTGGAGAGTTTATATCCAGTGTACTTCGTTTGAATGGACAGCTAGCAAGCATAGACAGTATATTTAGCCAGCTTGGATGTAGCATGAATGCTTTGCTTTGTATGTCCGGGGCGGGACATTCATGTGATTGGTTGTTGGTCGCGTTGTTCGTAAAAAATCCCCAAGCTTCAGACACGCCCACCGCCAAGCGGTAACGCACGCCGCCGTGTGTAGGGGCCGTAAGGCTATTTTTATCATCGTCAACATGAATATTAAAGTCCCCTACGATAATTACTTTATCTGTTTTAAGTACCAAAGTTGATAAAAACTCAGAGAATTCTGATAAGAATTCTGAATAATGACCTGGTGCACGGTACACTGTAACAAATAAGATTTCCAGGTCGGATGCGTAAGACTAAAAACGAGACTTTCAAAGGAGGTATAATTTCATTTTGGTTTAGTATTGATAAGTAAACTTAAGTCAAAGATTGCTACAACTCCACCTCCTCGGCCCGTGCCTCGGGCAATATGAGTATTGATATGGCTGGGTGGAGTGGCCTCATTTATGCTGACATATTCTTCATGTCTCAACCAAGTTTCAGTGAGACAGCATATATCAATATTATAATCTGATATTAAATAATTTACCAATATTGCTTTAGATGCTAGAGATCTTATGTGTAAGAGACCACATTTAATATTCCTGTTTTGTTGCACTGTTTAGTCGACTGGACTAAACCTTCACCATCTGTCTGGCTCAGACCTCTTCCTCTCCGACCACTTAGCCATCACCATGACCATCAACATTCCCACCCCACCACCAAAGCAAAAACGCAAAATCAACTTCCGTAAATTAAGCTGTGTTTCAGCTACCTCGCTCTCATCCTCCCTCTCTGAAAAAATATCCACCACTCCCTTTGTGGACCTCCATAGCCCCTCTGATCTCACTGACTACTACAACAACATTCTGTCCTCCTGCCTTGACCAACTTGCACCCATAAAAACCAAAACCGTTTCCTTCACCCACTCTGCTCCCTGGTTCACCCCTAAACTCCGTCTGATGAAAACCCGTGCCCGTCAACTTGAAAGACTCCGCAATAAAACAGGTCTCACAATTCATTCTCAAACCTACAAAGACCACCTACAGCAATATAAAGATGCCCTCTCCCATGCCCGCACCACCTACTACTCTCAGTTAATCCACTCTGGCTCCGGAAACCCCAAAACACTCTTCTCCACAATAAACAAACTCCTCAGCCCCCTGGACACGACCACTCAGTCATTCACAGTAGACAAATGCAGCTCTTTTCTCACATTTTTTCAAAGCAAAATAGACAACATTTACAGCAGCTTAACCACTACCACACCAGCTCTCCCTCAAGCCACCTGCCCCCCCTTATCCTGCCAACCCCTGTCCCAGTTCTCCCCTGTCTCCCCTACTGACGTCTCTGATCTCCTCACAGGAATGAAAACTGCTACCTGCACCCTGGACCCCATTCCCTCCAGCTTTGTTAAGGCCTGCCTTCCTACTCTCTCTTCACTCATCACTACAGAAATCAACTCCTCCCTGTCTTCTGGCACCATCCCACCGTCCCTCAAAATAGC
The DNA here is from genome assembly GCF_902827175.1 of Gymnodraco acuticeps. NCBI lineage: Eukaryota > Metazoa > Chordata > Actinopteri > Perciformes > Bathydraconidae > Gymnodraco > Gymnodraco acuticeps. The sequence goes on from NW_022989785.1 coordinate 115,944, forward strand.
TGCTATCACCCCTATTCTGAAAAAACCCGACTAAACCCTGACAACCCTAATAACTTCAGACCAATCTCGAACCTACCCTTTCTGTCAAAAGTTCTGGAACGCGCTGTAGCGTCACAACTTAAGCATCATCTTTCTGCTAATAACCTCTATGAAACTTTTCAATCTGGATTCCGCTCAAACCACAGTACCGAAACCGCACTCCTCAAAATTACAAATGACCTTCTCTTCTCCTCCGATGCTGGTAACCTCAACATCCTCATCCTCCTTGACCTCAGCGCTGCCTTCGACACCATCAATCACTCCATCCTCCTCACCCGTCTTGAAACCACCTTCAACATCACCGGCACTGCCCTCTCTTGGTTCACTTCATACCTCTCTGACAGAAACCAGTTCATCTACATCAATAACTGCAAATCCCCCACCGCTCCTCTCCCCCAAGGTGTCCCTCAAGGTTCAGTTCTCGGCCCCCTCCTCTTCATCCTTTACCTGCTTCCCCTTGGTCACATAATCCGCCGTCATGGACTTCAATTCCACTGCTTTGTCTACGACATCCAGCTTCTCATCTCCACCAAGTCCATCTCCACTGCTACCTGACTCCAATCCTGACAAACTGCATCACTGAAATAAAATCCTGGCTCCAACTTAACTTCCTGAAACTCAACTGCGATAAATCTGAAATAATAATCATTGGACAAAACAAGCTCACCACACCTATCCATAACTTCACCCTCAACATAGACGGCTTCCCAGTTCAAACCTCCCCTCACATCCGGAACCTAGGCATCATATTTGACCAAACCCTCTCCTACAACAAATACATCAAACAGATCACAAAGACAGCCTTCTTCCACCTCAAAAACATCGCCCGTCTACGTCCATCCCTCTCTCCCACTGCTGCCGAAACCCTCATCCACGCCTTCATCACTTCCCGTCTGGACTATTGCAACAGCCTCCTCTACGGTTCACCTGCAAAAATCCTCAAAAAACTTCAATATATCCAGAACTCCGTCTACTCACCCGCACCCGAATCCGTGAACACATTACACCCATCCTCATCAAGCTCCACTGGCTCCCCATCCCCCAGAGAATTCAGTACAAGATCCTCCTGATGACATACAAAGCCCTCCATAACCTGGCCCCATCCTACCTGACTGACCTCCTCCGCAGACACACTCCCACTCGCTCCCTCCGCTCTGCTACTGCCAACCTCCTGTCCCTCCCCACCCGGACCAACCTCAAGTCCTGGGGCGACAGAGCCTTCTCCGTTGCTGCACCTCTGGAACTCACTACCCCAATCCATCAGAGATTCTTCCTCCCTCACAGCATTCAAAACATCACTCAAAACCCACCTGTTCAACACTGCATTCAACCACTGACCACCCCCCTCCCCCCCTATTTTCTGTTTTGTTTATCTCTTTTTGTATTTTTTGTTATCTCTTTTTTATTTTTTTTGTTTTCTCTTTTATTTTTTTTCTTCTTAATTCTCTGTCAAAGCGTCTTTGAGTTTCATGAAAAGCACTATAAAAGTCCCATGTATTATTATTATTATTATTATTATTACTGTAGTAGTTGTTACATTTACTCTATTAGGTTTTACCTTAAATTGTCCTTGGGCAGACACACACACCGCTAATATTGGGTATTTTATTGGGTTCGGGATTCCTATGGATGACTGCCTAGGAGAGAGTGCAGAGAAGCGTGTAAGACTACGACTCCGCCTCCTGGTCTCAACTCCACTTTGTCATGGATTAAGTCCACAAAGCCCTGAAATGTTTGCCGAAATGAGATTTGCACCTTCCAAAGTAGGATGAATGCCATCTCTCTTAATCAGACAAGGTTTTCCCAGAAGGCTGTCCAATTATTTACGAAGCCCACATTGTTTGCTGGGCACCACCAAGACAACCAGCGCTGAAATGATGACATGCGGCTCGGCTATACATGTCATCATTGATCAGATTGGGGAGGGGACCAGAGAAGATTACGGTGTCCGACATTGTTTTAGCATAACTACACACCGACTCCACATTAAGTTTGGTGCATTCTGATTGGCGTAAACGAACATCATTACCACCGACGTGAATAACAATCCGACTGTATTTACGTTTATTTTTAGCCAGCAGTTTAAGATGCGCCTCAACGTCGCCCACTTTGGCCCCCGGAATGCATGTGACTGTGGAGGCTTCGGTCTCTAAATTCACGTGTCTCATAATAGAGCTACCAATAATCAGAGTTGGCTTCTCAGCGGGTGTCTCGCTGAGTGGGGAATATCTGTTAGATACGTGAACGGGTTGGTGGGGACCTGCGGGTTTTGCGTTATGCCCCTTCTGAACAGTCACCCAGTCTCCCTGCTGCTTGGGAGTTGCCGGGGGACGGCTAATAGGAGCTACTTTTTGCCGGTCCGCACCGGCTAACATAGGCTTTACTGTAGCTGAGTGACTTTCTAAGATGCGGAGCCGGGCTTCTATGGCTATGATTCCCGCCTACAACCTAACAACTATAATACATTTAACACATGTATCGGTACCAGTAAAGGAGGTAGGGAAGTAACCAAACATGAGACAGGAAGAGCAGGAAATAGCACCCGAGGGTGGGGAAAGAGCCATGGCTAGCTATCAAGCTAAAGTAGCTACCGTTAGCAAACCCGAAAAGAGTGTAGGCAACTGTGGAGTTACTGTCGCTAAGAGAAGGAGAGTTGTGAGTGCTTAAACTGTAGTAACGTGTGATTACAACGTCAGGCAGTTGCCGTGATCAAGAGTTTTAAAACGATCGATTAAGTTAAGATAATAAGCTATCAGCAACAGAACAGGCACACGGGATACCCGGACATGACAACAACAACAACCGGAAGTTACAACATGCTTACCGCAATAGTGGTCCGTGTTTTGGTTCTAGGCTAAGTAAAAGTAAGTAGCCATAGGACTATGTTCTGGAAGTAAACAAAGGAGACAAATGGAGGCGTTTACATATGTAACAAGGGAATTCTCCTTAAAGCAAAAACGGCCTCTTTAATGTATATTTGCGCTGGGATTAACTCTGCATTTAATTTAGTGATACTCTGGTGCAATGAAGAGCGCTCATGTCTAAACCTATAAAAACCCTTTATCTATGATTTGATACTCAACAATTAATATTCTCTGTTCAGGACATGGTTGGGGTCGGAGACAATGTTAATATGTTATTATGGAAGGCTGATCTTAGAGTTTCTCAAACGTTGACCAACAATCTTTGAGCAGATTTTTTTTTTTTTTTTTAATGGTGGAGCTGCTTTTATTAAGGTTTTGACTCTAAAGGAGTGGACAAACACTTGTACCATTGAAATACTGTAGAACAAATCAAAGATGTAAAACACAGAAGAAGAATTTGTCTCCACGCACCAAAACACCTAAGGCAGAGCGAGGAGCTCTTTTACAGATACATTCGTTGTGGGCTTTCCAGGAGAGAATATCTTTAAACCCAAGCATTTATATGTAAGTACCTGCTTGATCTGTAAGTATGGAAGACAATGGGGGATATAAGAGTCAGATGGTGAGCCAAAAACAGGGGGTTACGTATTGTAACCCTAGTTATATAAGCACAGGCGGATTCCTCTACTGGACTCTATGGGTACTACTCTCTATCATGCTGTGCGTGCTTTCACCTACTGAGTTTACGTAAAAGTAGCCGGCCAATCGGGGCGAGCCTACCTGAATGCGCGCGCAGGCCCACAGTATATAAAGGCGGCTACACCCGCCGCCCACTATCCTATACACTCTTCAGCGAGCGGACTAGGAAAGACAGGGCCCCCAGGTAGAGTGCTCCGCCTGTGCTTATATAACTAGGGTTACAATACGTAACCCCCTGTTATATTTCACACAGGCTCCGCCCTCTACTGGACTCTATGTATACATGTATACACGCCGTGTCATCCAACAACATCGACCCACCACACCGTCCCTGACCGGCTTTTGGCTAACATCCATTGCATCCCCACTTCCTCCCATCCGGTTGTAACCGTAGAGAAGTCGGGGCCGCAATTTGGATAAGGCACACTCACACACGCTTACCTCGTGTAGAGTGTGCATGGAAAAGATCTGTGCGGAGACTCCGTCTGGAGCTTACCGCGCACAATGTTCCCCAGGTCCCTCAGGAGCATGGGAAAACATAAGTGCACCACGTCCCCCAAACTCACACACGCTCCATGTAGAGTGGGCATGGACAATAGTGAGGAAGGCTCTCCCAGCCTGCCTCCAGCCCTGTATGGGGCTGATTGCGCACCATGTCTCCCGAGTCCCTCAGGAGCATGGGAAAACACGAGTGCTTTATGTCCGGGGGGGGGGGGGGGGGGGTCAGACACCTGCTGACCCACAGCCACCCCCCCTCTCACCAGTCATGCGTTGCCTCGGCAAGCACAGACGACGAGAAGGAGCCAGACATGTCCAGGAGATAACATTTTATGAAGGAGCCTGGCATAGACCAAGACGCCGACGTGCATATATCTTCTACACTCACGCTGCTGAATAAGGCTGTTTGACACAGCCCGTGTAGAATGCGCACGGACCCCAGTGGGGAGGGCTTTCCCCAGCCGTCCATAGGCATGTATAATGCACCCGCAGAGCCATCCTGTTAGGCGCTTCTTGGAGAGAGCTTTTCTAGCCACACCATCCCCAAAGCACACAAACAGCTGTTCAGTGCGTCAAATGGCAGCCGTGCGCTCTACATAACATGCTAGCGCACGCACTGGGCAGAGGAGGTGCAATTTAGCCTCCCTGGCCTCAATATGGGGTGGAAGATTAAAGCCACCTAACTGAATAGCCCTTGACCTGAACGAACTCCTTAGGCTCTTAGGAGTAAAGGAGGGGTTCGGTCTGAGTGTCGCCCCGCTACGGTCACCCCGGATCAAAAGGCAGCTTGGGTGCACCGACAGAGCGGTCAGCCCGGACACTCTTTTGGCCGAAGTCAAGGCAAGTAGCAATGCTGTCTTCCATGACAGTGCTTTCAGGGAGGAGAGCTCCAGGGGCTCAAATGGTTCTGTGACCAGAGCCTCGAGCACCAACGGCAGGTCCCACTGTGGGGCGGAGGCGTGCACTACTGGGCGCTGCCTCCTGACCCCCTGCAAAAACCGCGACATAAGCGGCTGACTGAAGGCTGACCTGCCTCCAAATCCCTCATGGCAGGACGAAATGGCTGCTGCATACACCTTAATTGTGGAATGAGCCAGCCCCCTGTCCACCAGTATCTGTAAGTAGGTAAGAAAAGAGCCCAGCGTGCATAACAGAGGCTCTAGACTCCTTCCTTCACACCATCGCCGGAATCCCGCCCACTTTGGCCTGTAACAGGCTGTGGTGGATTCTGCTCCTGCTGCTTGGATAGTCTGAATAACGTTGTCAGACAGCCCCACCTGTCTCAGCCTGTCCCTCTCAGGAACCAAGCCTGGAGAGGTTGGCCCAGAGTGGGTAACGCCCCTATTGCCCCTGCTTCCTGAGACAGCGCTCGCCAGACCTGAGGAATAGCCCAGGGCTGGCCCACCATCATCTGTGTTACCCCACGTACCACGGCGCCAGGCGGCGATCTGGGGCCACTAGGATGACTGACAGCTGCTCCCGCCTCACCCTATCCAGGAGGGGGGGGATAAGGTGCAGCGGTGGGAAGGCATAAAGCAGCTTCCTTGGCCATGCTCGTGTGCAAATGCGTCCACCCCCAAGGGCGGATTGTCCCACCGGGCCAGGGACAACCACAGGGCACAGTGGCTGTTGCGCCGATTGGCGAACAGGTCCACCTCTGCTCTCCCGAACAGAGTCCAGAACTGCTTCACCACCTCCGGGTGAAGCCTCCACTCGTCTGGCAGGGGTCCGCCTCTTGACATGAGGTCGGCCCCCCCCGTTCTCCCGTCCTGGGATGTGCAGGGCCCAGAGACAACACAATCTGTGAAACCCACAACCACAGGTTCTCTGCTGCGGTCAACAAGGCTATTGAGCGGACTCCGTACATATACATGTAAATAAAATCCAAATACAGAAAAAAGTTTTACATATGTATTTTTGATCCTCACATATTTGTTTTCCGTTTAAATCCCCTGAACCTGCAAACACAAACCGCTTCCTGTGCACCGATCGCTGTGCATTCATGTGTGGGTATTTTGAGACTCCCCTGAGGTCAGCCGATTCGTACTTGTAATTTTTTCTATCTATAGCCAATCAGATGTCTCCTCAATTCTAAGCCAATCACATGAGCGCGCCTCCACGAGGGTAGATTTCTTGCGTTCATGACGTAGCGCTTCATGTACGCATTTTGCGCAGTCCGGAGCTGACAGCTTCATGGAGCCTGCCTGCAGGCGCTAATGTGTCAGGACCAGTGGCGTTTTCTCCCGGAGGCCAAGGGAAGCCAGGCTTCCCCTGTTTTTTCGGATTGTAGTTATAATTTAAATAAATAAATAAAAACACTTTGTTTTGTTTCGATAATTCTCCTTTGCTGTGTGTTGCTGCCGGCCCGGCTCTCCCCCATTCTCATTGAGTATTTTACAAAGAGTGAAACAAACAGCGCCCCTCTAGATGTTATGGTGAAACAGTAGATTGCACTCACTGTTGCGAGAGGAGGCCAGCCGAATCTAGCTTCCCTTGGTGAAAAAAAATGGAGGGATTGACCAATCAGATGAGGCCCACGTGATGCCCCTGCCAACCTGTGATTGGTCAGGGCCATGCCAAGGGAAGCTAGCCGCCTCTTGCTTCCCTTCAGAGGCGGCTGGCGGCTGGCGATTTGATTGGACACTGCCATCCAATCAAATCACATCAACATCAGTTTTAATACTGTAACTGTCATCACCGCCGTTAGAAATTATCAAGCAAATGAAGCATTATGGAGGGTGGAGATTTGGCGTACTTAATCAAACATAACTTTACTAAACTTCCGCTACAGCAGCAACTAAAAATTAAATCAGATGACAGGCAAATGCCCGCACTCGAGCTGTGTGTACGCAGAGGAAAAAGGGAGAGAATCGGACGTTCAATGAGGACAATTATGTCCGCACGGAGTGGCTAACTGGAAGCGCTAAACTTCAGCGTCTAATTTGCTGGCCATGTCTTCTTTTTGACAAGGATTCGTGCTCCCTGAACAATCCTTGGGCAACTTCAGGATTCATCGACCTTGCCAACCTGTCACGGGCAATTGAGAGGCACGGTAAATCCAAAAATCACATAGATTGTGTGATTGTCTGCATACATTAATAAGTAAAATGCTTAAATTAATAAGGAGAGAGTTTCAGCTGGAGAGTGCGTGCGGACCTGTCGGTTAGATAACAGGCGTGTGCAAGTCCTGCATCTGTGTGATACAAATGTGTGTAAAATGATACCGGGCGCTGTAATCACTCATCTGGTTACGTTATTGACCACCCCCCGACCCAAAAAATGGGCTTCCCCTACATTTTTCCCCACGCCACGCTACTGGTCAGGACACCTCCACTCTCAGTACATTGACACTTTCCGAACAGGAAATGCACGCAAATACAAGCCTTTATATTATTAATGTACAGCGCCACTTTCCGAACCATTGATGAATGCTTGTGTACACAAAAACGGCAGGCAAAACCGTTTTAAATGTGTGTTTCCTACATGGCGAATACAGCTGCTTTATTTATGTCTGTATGAAGTTGTTGTGAGTGTGGAGGGAGCAGCTACAGGTTAGCTTAGCCTAATCGATCAGTGCACCACGAAGCTAGTGCTAGACAGTGAACTGTCAACGGGGGGAGCCCCGCCGGTCATTATCGGCCGATATTCACTCTTAATAGTTTGATCGGTGCTCTCTATAAAGGCCGATCAGGAGAGCTAGATCTGATCGATATGGACATAAACGTGTTACAGGCTTGGCCTGTCACTTTAAGAGTAGCAGCCGCAAGGGGTTGTGGGTTTTTGGAGTGTGTGTGTGTAAAATGTGATGGCCAAGGCGAAGTGCGGAGTTATGAAGAGAGAGACGAAAGTATAGAGAAAGTGATCAGAACGGGAAAAGTAACTAGTCTGTATGTAGGCCTATGCAATACAGTGTCAATGTAACTGATTAGTCTGAAGAACGTGAATAAACAGAGGTTCTTCCCACGGCACACGAACGCCCCGTTTGCATCCCTTTTCCCCTCGAAATGTCTGGGCAGCTGGTTACCGGCTGACAACGAGCCAAGTCAGAAACCACCGGTGTGTAACCGAAACTACGGTTTCGGTGCCGAGATACCGTTAGTAAAAATGTAACAAACGCGAGTGAAGTATAACCGGACGCGAGAGAGAGATCAGATCAGCTGCTGAGTCTGACGGAGACACGCAGCTCTGCATAATCACCTGATGCTCCGCCCTCTGTTTTGCAAGCTGACCGGACTGCGCAAAATGCGTACATGAAGCGCTCCGTCATGAACGCAAGAAATCATACCCTCGTGGGGGCGCGCTCATGTGATTGGCTTAGAATGGAGGAGACATCTGATTGGCTATAGATAGAAAAAATTACAAGTACGAATCGGCTGACCGTCGGGAGTCTCAAAAAATCCACACACGAATGCACAGCGATCCATGCACAGAAAGCGGTTTGTGTTTGCAGGTTCAGAGGATTTAAACGGAAAACAAATATGTGAGGATCAAAAATACATATGTAAAACCTTTTTCTGTAATTAGATTTTATTTACATGTATATGAAATGGAACACATTTGTGTGTGCATTGAAAAACACAAGTGTGGATCCGGAAATACAAGTGTGAATCTTTTTGCGGATCATGAAATACAAGTGTGAATCCTTCTGTGTGCATGTGTGTATTATGAGACTGTTCTGAGCCCATACTCCCATGCCTCTGAACAGAGGAGGGATGCTGAGTGAATAACCCAGTCTCAGTGTCCTGTCCGTCCGCTCTGTTAATACACCACTGATTTTCCATTCCCCATAACATTGTGTTAGGCCGCAGGGGTGCCCAACCTTTTTTTAACCGAGAGCTACTTTTAAAGTTGCCAGTCTGCCGAGATCTACCAGTCCAAATAGAGAGGCGTAGCCATTACTGACAGCCTACTACCAGGTAAATACACACTTCTACTTGTATAAAACTGACCTTTGTACGATTAATACTTCATAAAATACTGCAGATCCTTTATCTTACCTCTTTCTAATCTACACACATACAAGTATTTAACTGAAGTTACACAACAGTGTTGTTGATACAGAGTTGGAGTTTATTCACACGTCACATACTACAGTGGGTAATGTGTTCAAGAAACATTGAACAGTGCTGCCACATATGACACAGGACAAAAGGAAAATACTCTGAACCCTTTCTTTGCCATTATATAAAATTAGTGTTGCTACAAAAGTATAAATTAGGCTTACTAATAAGACAACTCAGATCTGAAGCTACACAGGAATCTGCTGCAACAGTGCAATAAAAAAGACAACATTAATTGAATCAAACCCTTTTTTTGTTGCATTTTAGTAGATTATAAAAAGAAATGCCTTTAAAATAGGATGCAAGCAACACTAGTTTCTTAACCTGAATCGATAATAGACTATAATCAATTTAAGTTTGCATTATTATACCATTTTGTACAATAATTATAATGAATAAGTTCAAACAAACTCAAACTTACAGCTGATTAATAACGGTATCTAACTTGAGTTTTTATCATATCAAAAACCTGTTGAAATGCTACTGTTATTTTTATTACGCAACAGCAGCCTCCAGGAATGCTTCTTTCACAACTTCACCGTCTTTGAAAGACTTCATGTGTTTCGCAAGAACGTGACTGACACGATACGATGCTATGGTAGCAGCCTTGCTCTTGTTGTTGGGCCTGGTGAAAATGGACTGCTGTGCATTTAGCTGTCCTTTCAGGCCCCTCCCCTGTTGGGAGCGTAGGAGTAGTAGTAATGATGCCACTTCAATCACATTAGTATGCAAGAAAAGTGACAGGTGGTGTGACAGGTCACACCTCTCCCTACTTATGTTAATGAGCTAAGTCCCGCCTCCCATTGTTCGAGGTGGATGTCCCACCTAGGTGTGAATTCACACGTAGGTGTGAGATCCTTTGATGTGAGGGGTGAGGTACATCACACGTAGGTGTGAAATGCCCGCCTGTGTAGTGCTTTTGTTAGAGATCCTTTTGTGTCATGTGAAAAGCCCGGGGCTAGCGCCTTTGTTGTCTAATTCTTTGATGTGTTGATTAAGTCTCTTTGTGTTGTCTGGCCCCTTGTCCCCTCAGAGTTGTATAATCTAATTATGAAGTCTAGTCCTTTGACGGGAGGTGTTATAACACACCGGTGTGACTTCACACTGGTGTGTTATAAGCCTCTGATGTTAATTTAGGAGATGATTAAGTCTCTTTTATGCTGTCTGGCCCCCTGCCCCTCAGAGTTGTATAATTATGAAGTCTAATCTATGAGGTGTTGTAAGCCTCTGATGTTAATGTAGGTGTCTCTTGAAGTGAGGTGAGACTGTCTACCAGCCCCCTCCTAGCCTCTCCCCCCTTCGGGGCTATGGCGCAGGCAGATAGTGGGGGGTGGAATTAGAAATATGCTCAAACTAATTAAAAAGACAGCAATTCCATTCACCTTTTCAAAAAGAAAAATGGCCAAGAGAAGCCTCGAATGGGTTTAATCAGTCAGCTTACCGCATCCATCCTGAGCGTCAGTCAAACGAATGCATCAGCAGCAATGCGGGGGTCTCTGTGCACAAACTTATCTCGCGCCCCCTTTTGGTCATGCACGTTCATGTGTGTTGGAGGAGGGGCTCTGTGAGGAAGTGACAGACTTTCCCTGGTTTGACTGCAAAATACTTTTTACAGAGGGCTCCGCCTCCCCTTAACATAACAAGCCCTGCTTTTTCCTCACCAGATCATTTAAAAGTAAGGGGGTGGAAATAGATGAAAAATAAATACGCTCAAACTAAATACAAGCCAGTCATTTCCATTTACCCAGTCACTTTTCAAAAAAGAAAAATGGCCAAGAGAACCCTAGATATGGGTTTAATCAGTGAGACTCCAGTGACAACTTACCGCCACCAGTCCGGAGCGCCAATCAAGAAACGAATGCAGTATCTGGGCCGGGTTCAGACGCCTCCAGCCGAAGAACTTCATGAAGAATGGTGATGTTTGGGGTTATGTATTCAACTATATGGCGAATGAACTGCATTTCTACAATCTGAAGAATGGAGAAACGTATGGACCCCGTAGTGTTAAAGCGACACTGACCTCAACAGATTGGGCTGTGTTAACTCTGGTGTCCTCCAGAGATCTCCACGCAACCACTGTATCGGAAGAAGTAGTGCATCAAGAAACAGGCGTGGAACCAGCGGTGTACAAGATATTTGCAAAGAAAAGCAAAGAAACACAGACAGCATGCGAGATCAAAGAAGAGTTTGCACCGCTGCCCCTCAAGGTGGAGGAAGAAGAAGGAGATATTTCCCCGCCGCCAGAAGTGAGAAGAGTCCTGACAAGCACCGTCTGGGAAACTAAAAGCGGACCATCGGGGCGATGGTATTACCGCGCAAGCCGTATGGTGACGCTGGGGAAGGACCCTTATGATGATTTTGTTTTGGAGTATTTCAACTCTACATGCGGGGTTTTTCAGACATCCTTGCGGGTGCCTCTGACTGCTTGGCTGAAAATGATTGATGGAAAAGCTACAAAGCTTAAAGAACTTTTTAAACAGAGTCAGACATCGATCGACATTATACTGGTGAAAAAGACTCTCACTTTTGCAGAGGCCTTAGCCTCCCAATCAACATAACAAGTCACACCCTCCTCACCAGATCATTTAAAAACTATGGACCCCTCAAAGAAAAGCAGTGTGTTACCAATGTAAAAAGAGCGTCGAGGGTTGTCTTACGAACATTTGTTATCTCTGTATCAAGATGATGTGTTTTAAAAATGAATTTTGTGAAAAATACCAACTCATAAAGACACTCATATTAACCTCAGTGTTTGTTCTCTACAAATGTTTAAAGATTGTTACAAAATGTAAAAATAAAAGGTCTGGAGACTAAATTAATTCAGGTGACTCTGTCTTTATTAGGAAAACAAAATATAATACAAATGGTTTAAGGGGTAAATGTAACCATCTTGGACTTAATAGTCTAACAAAATACTTTATCTGAATACATTTTTTCTTTTGGGGAATCAACAACTTGGCGTTCATTCGGTTCAATACAGCCATTGGGGACGCTCTACAACCGATATTTGCAGTAAAAAGCAAAGAAAACGCAGATAGCATGCGAGATCAAAGAATTAGACAACAAAGGCTATACATTGTGTTACTAAGATACTTTTAGACTTGCTTAAATTCTCTGAGAAAGTTACTGAAAGATACACTTTTGTGTATAAAAGCTGAAAAGTAGATAATTAAGTAGACTTTATGTCCGTGTGAAACCCTCATACAGAATGTCAGTCCCTGTGTAAAACTTTTTAGTGACACTCTGCAGATTTGTTTGTAATTCTCTCACAAAAGGAACTGTAAGATACACTTTTTATGTATGCAAAACCTTAAACATTTCTGAAAATAAAATACTTTATCTGAATACATTTTCTTTAGAGGCACTTTTTGATTTTAACACTATTTCAATGGTGCAATCCATTTTGTTGACATTAACGCTTTATACTCTTTTCTGGTGTTACTAGGATACTTTTAGTTACACTTTAATGGATGCAAACCTTTTTAACCGGGTAAAATATTCATTAATTTGTAAGGAATTCGTTTTCGTTATGTTTGTGATTTTAACACTGTTTCGATGAAACACAGCAGTCTTGATAACTTGACATGACTAACATTACTTTTCTAAAATATATGTTTTTTAGAAGCGTTACTTTGATTTCTTCATGTTATTTTGAACACATTACTTTTCATATTTTTTCAACATACTGTGATATTTTGTTTTTTTGTCTTTCTATCCTTTTTCCATTATACTTTACTGAAGGATACACTTTTCTTTTTTAAAAGCTGACCACTGTCATGAAAGTACTCTGTTTTATTAGATTCCGTAAAGCATCTGACTCTAAATGGCAGTTTGTGATTTTGAGGCTATTTCAGTGAAAACAAGGCTGTTTTTTGAAACATTTGGCAGATTTATGCTTAAATTCTCTGAGAAAGTTACTGAAGGATACACTTTTGTGTATAAAAGCTGAAAAGTAGATAATGAAGTACTTTGTGTCCGTAGATTTCATTAAGAATCTTTGACAGATGTATGCTTAAATTCTCTGAGAAAGTCACTGAAGGATACACTTTTGTGTATAAAAGCTGAAAAGTAGATAATGAAGTACTTTGTATTAGTAGATTTCGTTAAGATTCTGACTCTTAATGGTCCTCTCTAAATTTGATTCAGGGTTTGTTTTAAATGATTTGTGCTTTTTGTGTACAGACACACAGAAAAACACTGAAAAACACAAAAAGAAGGACTGTAATACACATGTATCAGACACGCCCCCCTTGCTATAATGAAGACAACAGTTTTTTAAATGTAAAAAAAACACTTTTTTATTTTTTCACACACAAAAATCAAATAGTTATACTGATTGTAACATCCCCAGGACCGTCTCCAGCTTAGAATTCCCCATATTACTGGAGATATCGTGATGGAGTTTTTTCACTTCAGTCAGAATATTCATGTGTATGCTGCTTTCTGCAGAGATGCATTACATCTACAAACAGAGCATACACTGAGAGCACATGATACACTTTTGATGTTTGTTTCATTTCTGAGATAATGTTACAGAATGTTTCGGAAAATGAAGATTCCAGGACCACTTTAAATGTTTCGTTTACAATCGTTTCCCAATGACCCGGAATAGTACTACCAGAACGAACGATATCCAAAATGTCTTCCAGTTTACAAACTTCAGCCATTCTGTTTACACAGGGGTCACTACTCGTCCTGTTTTCAATCGTCCTCATCACCACACTTATTAAAAGGGTATTGACTACATTCTGATCAATATATACAGAGCGTTTTGCATAGTAGTTTCCCATTTTTATTTTACTTTAAAAGAAAAAAGTCAATGTATCGAACAAGTCCCTGGCTTCAGTCAACTGCTGGTTATTAGTCTTCTTCTTCTCCCCCCAACTCTGCATGGATCTTTTCAAGTCTCTCCTTGAGGCGTCTGCAGTTTTTGAGATTGTGAAGAAAAGCCTCCGAAGCGCCTTGGATCCTCCAATCATCCGTGAAAATGTCTTTATCAATAAGAGTCTGGTCGATCTCAGAAATGAAGTCGGTGAGCCAGAGTCTTTTCATTAACGCGTTGTAATTGTTTCTGAAGTAAAAATCGGACATGTCATTCAGGAAATCGTGTTGCCTCTGGCCGGGGTGACTGACTCGGCATCCATTGCATATTTCTTCTCTGTACCGATGTATCACCCTCTCCACAATATCAACCAACACCGATTTCACTGTGTCCATAAACAGAGACGTTTTGGCCCAAGGAGCAAAATCAGCAGCAGTAGTATTGCAAGATTCGGGTGTCCAAAATGGTGGTGATGATGGTGGTAGTCCTACAGGCGTCTGTTCCTGGCTGCAACTCGCGGGGGGAGTCTTGGTTTTTCTCAGCTCCATGTCTAGTTTACAGCGGTCGTCTTAGTGGGGTCCTTCGTTTTAGATGATTTGCTGAGTAGAGGGTGGGGAGTCATTTATAGAATTGAGAGTTTAAAAAATAAGTTCTTTAAGCGTTGTAGCTTTTTCATCAATCATCTCCAACCAAGCAGCAAGAGGTCAACATTTAAGAATAAGTAATAGTTTGTCAAGATTTTACGGAAAAAGTCAAAAAGTATAGTTTGTCAGAAATATGGAAAAGTCATTGTGTACAAATAGTATGTTGAAAATCAAAAGAAAGGAAACTCAATTCATTACAAATTAATGAATATTTTACCCTGTTCTAAAAGTTTTTGCACCCCTTAAAGAAAAAACCCCTTCCTTACCAAGTACTTCATATTATACCCCTTTTGTTAAGTGTTGCGTACATCAAGGTGTATCTTAAAGTATCTTGATAGCAGAAAATAACTAAAATATGTAAGGTTATCAGAAAAGAAAAAACCTTGTTTAACTGGACAAGTGTTGCATACGCCAAAGTGTGTCTAAAAGTATCTTAGTAACACAATGTATAGCCTTTGTTGTCTAATTCTTTGATCTCGCATGCTGTCTGCGTTTTCTTTGCTTTTTACTGCAAATATCGGTTGTAGAGCGTCCCCAATGGCTGTATTGAACCGAATGAACGCCAAGTTGTTGATTCCCCAAAAGAAAAAATGTATTCAGATAAAGTATTTTGTTAGACTATTAAGTCCAAGATGGTTACATTTACCCCTTAAACCATTTGTATTATATTTTGTTTTCCTAATAAAGACAGAGTCACCTGAATTAATTTAGTCTCCAGACCTTTTATTTTTACATTTTGTAACAATCTTTAAACATTTGTAGAGAACAAACACTGAGGTTAATATGAGTGTCTTTATGAGTTGGTATTTTTCACAAAATTCATTTTTAAAACACATCATCTTGATACAGAGATAACAAATGTTCGTAAGACAACCCTCGACACTCTTTTTACATTGGTAACACACTGCTTTTCTTTGAGGGGTCCATAGTTTTTAAATGATCTGGTGAGGAGGGTGTGACTTGTTATGTTGATTGGGAGGCTAAGGCCTCTGCAAAAGTGAGAGTCTTTTTCACCAGTATAATGTCGATCGATGTCTGACTCTGTTTAAAAAGTTCTTTAAGCTTTGTAGCTTTTCCATCAATCATTTTCAGCCAAGCAGTCAGAGGCACCCGCAAGGATGTCTGAAAAACCCCGCATGTAGAGTTGAAATACTCCAAAACAAAATCATCATAAGGGTCCTTCCCCAGCGTCACCATACGGCTTGCGCGGTAATACCATCGCCCCGATGGTCCGCTTTTAGTTTCCCAGACGGTGCTTGTCAGGACTCTTCTCACTTCTGGCGGCGGGGAAATATCTCCTTCTTCTTCCTCCACCTTGAGGGGCAGCGGTGCAAACTCTTCTTTGATCTCGCATGCTGTCTGCGTTTATTTTATTTTCTTTGCAAATATCTTGTACACCGCTGGTTCCATGCCTGTTTCTTGATGCACTACTTCTTCCGATACAGTGGTTGCGTGGAGATATCTGGAGGACACCAGAGTTAACACAGCCCAATCTGTTGAGGTCAGTGTCGCTTTAACACTACGGGGTCCATACGTTTCTCCATTCTTCAGATTGTAGAAATGCAGTTCATTCGCCATATAGTTGAATACATAACCCCAAACATCACCATTCTTCATGAAGTTCTTCGGCTGGAGGCGTCTGAACCCGGCCCAGATACTGCATTCGTTTCTTGATTGGTGCTCCGGACTGGTGGCGGTAAGTTGTCACTGGAGTCTCACTGATTAAACCCATATCTAGGGTTCTCTTGGCCATTTTTTTTTTTTGAAAAGTGACTGGGTAAATGGAAATGACTGGCTTGTATTTAGTTTGAGCGTATTTATTTTTCATCTATTTCCACCCCCTTACTTTTAAATGATCTGGTAAGGAAAAAGCAGGGCTTGTTATGTTAAGGGGAGGCGGAGCCCTCTGTAAAAAGTATTTTGCAGTCAAACCAGGGAAAGTCTGTCACTTCCTCACAGAGCCTCTCCTCCAACACACATGAACGCGCATGACCAAAAGGGGGCGCGAGATAAGTTTGTGCACAGAGACCCCCGCATTGCTGCTGATGCATTCGTTTGACTGACGCTCAGGACGGATGCGGTAAGCTGACTGATTAAACCCATTCGAGGCTTCTCTTGGCCATTTTTCTTTTTGAAAAGGTGAATGGAATTGCTGTCTTTTTAATTAGTTTGAGCATATTTCTAATTCCACCACCCCCCACTATCTGCCTGCGTCATAGCCCCGAAGGGGGGAGAGGCTAGGAGGGGGCTGGTAGACAGTCTCACCTCACTTCAAGAGACACCTACATTAACATCAGAGGCTTACAACACCTCATAGATTAGACTTCATAATTATACAACTCTGAGGGGCAGGGGGCCAGACAGCATAAAAGAGACTTAATCATCTCCTAAATTAACATCAGAGGCTTATAACACACCAGTGTGAAGTCACACCGGTGTGTTATAACACCTCCCGTCAAAGGACTAGACTTCATAATTAGATTATACAACTCTGAGGGGACAAGGGGTCAGACAACACAAAGAGACTTAATCAACACATCAAAGAATTAGACAACAAAGGCGCTAGCCCGGGGCTTTTCACATGACACAAAAGGATCTCTAACAAAGGCACTACACAGGGGGGCATTTCACACCTACGTGTGATGTACCTCACCCCTCACATCAAAGGATCTCACACCTACGTGTGAATTCACACCTAGGTGGGACATCCACCTCGAACAATGGCAGGCGGGACTTAGCTCATTAACATAAGTAGGGAGAGGTGTGACATGTCACACCACCTGTCACTTTTCTTGCATACTAATGTGATTGAAGTGGCATCATTACTACTACTCGTAGGGCAGAATTAGGAGGGAATTCCGTCTCGTAGCGTTTGTGCACTGTTTTGAAATGCCGCTGCTAAATTACCCTTCTTCGATAAAGCCACGCTCGCATTGCAGATGAGACAGATGGACTTTGAATTGGAATAGATACAAATATAATCATCCTCCCACTCGGAGTGAAAATTATATATGTTTTGCTTCTTCCATAATTGCGGTCTTGTGTGTGTGCGGACTGTCACTCCTGTTGACACGGACAACGTTAGCGAACTAGTGCACTGCCCACTGCCCACCAGCCGCGCCCCGACACATGGGGTCACGCCGGCCAATCACAAAGCTTTGATGCGTTCATGTGCATTATTCCGGCACAGGACGATTATGTTATAGGACATTAACGATAAAACAGAATATTGTTGTTCTATTTTTAGACACATCTCGCGATCGACTGGGAATCTCGGTCGATCGCGATCGACTGGTTGGGCACCCCTGTGTTAGGGGATGTGCAATCAGCTGCGGAGCTGCAGCTATGAGGCTGTGGTACTCTCTGGTGGCCCACTCCGCCGTCAAACCCTCCATAAAAGGAAGTTTGACCCATGGGGGGCTTACACAGAAAGGGCCGTTTTTCTATAATGCCGTTTCCACTCAGAGAATAAAACGGCCGATTTTTCACTGAGGTCCCTGAACACACCACGCGCTCCGCCATAATGCTGTTTTCTCTCAGAGAGAAAGAGGTATTAATCTGAGCTTCTTCTGTCAATGAACGCACCGCGGCCCGCTCTCGGGGTCGTCATAATGCCGTCTCTTTGAAACGGACATTATGGGGAAATGTGGAATGTGGAGAGAGATGACTCTTACTCTGGGATAAATGCACTCGTTTTTACTGAATGCATTTTACACACACCTATCACTAGAACTAGAGTTACACTACGTAACCCACTGTTCTTCTGCGGAGGTCCCTGAACGCACCGCGGCCACTCTCACGGGGGCCGTGCCTCATAATGGGTGTCCAATTAACATCGTATGAAAACGGCCTTGCCGATCTCAAAGAGCCATTATGGGAAAATGTGGAATTGTGGAGAGAGATGACTCTTACTCTGGGATAAATGCCATAGTTTTTACTAAATGCATTTTTCACACACACATCACTCCAGAACTAGGGTTACAATACGTAACCCACCGTTCATGCAACAGGGCCTCTTTTCGACTTCCTGTTGAAAGGAAACCTATCTCCTCCCAGGATGATAGATTTGACTCTCTATTGCCCCTGAATGGAGGAGGGACGATGCAAAGCTGGAGTGAGTAACCCAGTCTCAGTGTCCTGCCTCTCTACTCTGTCAGTACACAGCTTTTGTGGGGCTTCCATTCCCCACAAAACTGTGTTCAGGGGACATGCCAGCAGCTGTGGAGCCAAAGCTAAGAAGCTGTAGTATTCTCTGGTGGTCTACTCCGCTGCCAAACCTTTCCATAAGAAGGGAGTTTTGGCGTGGGGGCTGATACAGAAAAGGGCCGATTTTCTACTGAGGTCCTTGAACGCACCGCGGCACGCTCCCATGGGGCCGCGAATCTGTCCTAATGCCGTCTCATAAAATACCTCATTCACACCAACTCAACTCCGGTTCAAGCTCCGTGCTAGAGCTTTTCAGGTTCAGAACCAGTTCTTCGGTTTGGCTCTGGCTCTTGGATGAAATCAGTTGCATTAATTTCTTATGGCTCTATCTGCAGCTTTTCCGGAGTCATTTCTGTGGTTTAGTTATATTTTTATAAAAAAGTGTACTCGTGTCAATAAAGTTTTTTTTTAAACACAACTGCTTCCGAGGTCGGTCTTATTTCTTAAGGTGGACTGAACCATGAGTGTGGAGTAACGTTGTATCTTTAATTTAAATGAACTGTAACCTTCACCCAGGTATGTAACAGCTGTTCTCAAATGAACAAGTGAAGTAAAGTTTAATATTGATAGTTTTATAGATTTATATTGAGTTATAATGAGAGATCAACGTGAATGCTCAGGTTCCACCTTAACACGCAGACACGTTGCTTCACCATGAGCAGAAACCTTTATATACAGTCTATGGCAGAAACACTGAAACTCTTGTTAAGTTTCTCCATCGTTGTCTACTAACTGGATAAAACGCGGGCTTTTTGTTGCGTGACGTATGTGGTGCTTTTGCTCTGGCCGGACAATGTTTTGGTGCTTGAAACGAACCGGATTCTGGAGCTAAGAGGCTGCTCCGCTGCGGTGTGAAGAGGAAAACCCGGTGCTTTTCAAGCTCCAGCTCCGAACCGGCCCTGAAACACCGTTGGTGTGAATGAGGTATGAGAAACGGACATTATGGTGAAAAGTGGAAATGTGGAGAGAGATGACTCTTACTCTGGGATAAATGCAATCGTTTTCACTGAATGCATTTCTCACACACACATCACTCTCTCTTGAACCCGCACAGTGTTTCGACAGCACTTCGGTTTATTCCACTCACGTGCACGCGCCCACCTACTGGCTCCTATACTGGAGTTTACAGAGGGGGCGGGGAGTGTGGGACAGTGTTATTTCCTCTGGGGATGAGCAAGAAGCAGCCACGCTGCGCCTACTCCTCACCCACGTAACCAAGGAGATCGATCCAAAGAGCCCTTCCGTAAACACGGGGGCTCCCGGCCCGGGAGATCAACAACACGGTCCTTTTGGAAAGTGCCATGCGGCGTGATCCCTCACCGGGATATCACACGGCAGACAACGGCGGCGGCCACGATCAAGCTACAAATAATCGCTCTGATCTGGTGAGGTGGGGGCATCTCCAGCAATGAGCGAGATGCCCAACACACCCGTGTTTATTTGCAGTCACCAGTCAAGCGGTAGCGTGGCAGAGCTGTTTTCAGCTCCCTGCCCAGCCTGCTGCCCGCTGGGAGCAGCTGCGCTCCGCCGCCATGGTCATCACCTAGGGCGGTGGACCTCCATGGACCGGACCCGGAAGTGCCCGACAACGGCAAACGGAGCCATCCGCCCCGCTGGAATGGCGAACGTGAATGGCACCGCCTCGGCCATATCCTGGTCCCCCAAACACTCTAAGCAGAGGTGGTGGAGACCGGCGCCCGCGATCAAACTAGGGCAGGTGCATGGCCGAGCTTCCAGTAATGGTGAGTCCATTTTTCGCTTCTTCTAATCTTCTAATCTTCGTTCGTTTAACTCTTCGGTTGTCAGCTTGTCTGAAGAGAAAAAGGATAGTGGGCGGCGGGTGTAGCCACCTTTATATACTGTGGGCCTGCGCGCGCATTCAGGTAGGCTCGCCCCGATTCTTTCACACACAGTGACGTCACGAGCTACCCACAATGCAACGCGCGCCATATATATATATATATATAAATACGCCATTTTCCTGGAGGTGCAAATATCCTGGAGGTGCTAATATAAACAGCTAGCTAACGTTGCCAGGCAGAGCGCACTAGGTTTTTTTTCTGAATTAACGACCGAAGAAATCACTGCATGTCTTCGTATTACATCTCTGGACTTGAGGGGTGTGCTCTAGGTCGTTACCAACGTAAACTAGAGCTGTGTGGGTTGTCGGATTGCCCTTACAGACTGCCTGCAGATGTATGGAAAACGACCCTCGAAAGTGGCCTTCGTCGATTTTGGCTGCATCTACGTCTAATTTCTGGAAACACCAGGTGAATACCCCACTTGTCACAATAATATTATCATGCCATTGCATATATATGGTATTTTAGAGTTGACTAGATATTGATTAAGGCAATAGACTATGATATTCTGCTTCCACCTCGTGTGAAATGGCGGATACCGGAAGTACGGTGTCGCCCTCGGCCCAATACCCGTATGTGTGTGTGAAAGAATTGACCGGCTACGTTTATGTAAACTCAGTAGGTGAAAGCACGCACAGCATGATAGAGAGTAGTACCCATAGAGTCCAGTAGAGGGCGGAGCCTGTGTGAAATATAACTATTTCCTCTGTTTTCTTTGTGTTAGTCTCAGTCCACTCAACCACTTTGTTTACGCCCTGTTGGTGCAGCCCAGGGTTGTCTGAGACTCTGAGTTATAGTTGTAGAAGTTGTGAGGAAAGAGAGACGGAAACTCCTATCTTTGACCAGGCCTACACAACGTCTTTGTCATTAATTAACACAGCTAAAGTACTGGACAACCAAACAGTTGGAAACAGGTCATCTCATCATTCTGTTTCCATAGTAACAAACTGACACTGTCCGACTGTTACTGTTTGAATGGGAAGGTAAAACACCACGGAAAAGGCACATAAGAAAAACTGTGTTTCACCATGGACCAGTGGCGTCGCCTGGCCATGGCCTTCGGGGCTTTAGCCCCGAATGTTTTTTCTGTAGCCCCGGACAATTCTCCCTCATTAATATAATACATTAACCGTGCTTTACGTGAACCTCATCATGACACAAGAGAGGACGGCAGGAATGTAATTTCCCGTGTTCAGTGAATACAACAGAGGCAAGACCAGACCCGGCGCCAGAACAAATCTAAAGGGAGGGCATATGATTTTCATGGGAGGGCACACAAAACCGTCATGTGCTGCGGGCCTGCGGCACAATATATATCAAACGGCAAGGCCAACAGCATTGCGTAAAGACGCACACTTATCGCAAATACATACACAAATAAAAGGCAACATAGAAACCACTTTTGAAACATTGTGTGCGTGGCAGCACACACACTGGTAAACCACGAGCAAGGCACACTAGGATGGCAGCTTCCTCATCGTTGCACTCGGAAATAAATAGTAGAGACGGAGACAATTAACTGTTTAGCCCGCCTTGGGCATGGTTTATTTTCCTATGCACTGCAGGTGCATCCTTTCGCTCATAATATCAACGACAGCTGACACGTAATAACGGTTCTGTGCCAGCTGATCTGCACCAAAGTACTAATTTCCTTATGTGTTTCCTTGCGTATCTGTCTCCCTCTCCACAAACTCTCACATGAAATGTGTTCTTTTGATGCAGCGGCATGCCTTAGCAGTCCTTTATCAGTCTGTAATGCGTGTTTCCAGTCGCAAAAACCTTTGACAGTAAAAGCTGCATCAGATGAAGACGTATTTACTTTAAAGTGTCAGGGGAAACAAAAGGCTGCTTGTAACGAATCTTCAAGCCATGGTCTGTTGTTGTACCATGCAGTGGCAAAAGTGCGCTTCTTTCCTGAAAACAATCTCCCTGGATAACGATCCAGTTTCACCTGCTTGGGTTTATTAACCCCAAGATCATCTGGGGCTGTTGGTCTTTGAGCGGTTGCTGGCCCAATAGTACCCGTTGATGTTCTGCAAGGTAGCGTCTGTAGTGGAGGCACCGGCACGGAGGAGGAGGAGGAGGAGGAGGAGGAGGAGGAGGAGGAGGAGGAGGAGGAGGAGGAGGAGGAGGAGGGGGAGGAGGAGGAGGAGGAGGAGGAGGAGGAGGAGGATGCTGGCAGGTGTGGTACAGGGTGTGGCAACGCAGGTGGTGATGGTATGACACAAAGAGCTGTGCCTCGGAGGACAGCGTTGGTGGCGGCCGCCTTGATTAGTCAAGGCTTGGGCTCGCTAACTCAGCCCCGGGGTTTGCCGAGGTTAAGCTTGTGACATTAAGGCGTGCTGCTGCAACGGCAGGTGCAGGGACGCCAGCAGGACCATCGGCTGCAGTTCTTTCATCGCTATTTTGTTTTAATAAATCCTTAGACCTTTTAAGCCAATTTCTGATGTCCATTTTGTAATTCAAACAGAAATGGGAGTCTAAGGAATGCACAATAAACAATAAACAAATCCAGAATAGGCGGCAGAGTGTGACGCTGTGATTGGTCTAAATGTGGACGAATCACAAATCACAACAGACACATGCATTTATTTGACGTAGCCTGCGATTGTTTTAGTTACTATTAGGGATGCACGATATTGGTTTTTTGAAACCGATACCGATACCAATAACTTCCTGCTTCTCAAGACCGATACCGATAACAAAAAATGTTTTACGCCACTAATTATTTTAACGCGATTAACGCATGTGTATTTTTTTTCCTTGGCCGCCCCGTAGTTTCAGAGCGCATCGAGTTTAAAATACCATCTACAAGCTGATGCTGAGCCCCCTGCCGCCCGCTTGTGGCAGACCACACTTCCACGCTCACCGGCAGGCACCGACTGGCCATCTGGAGGACCGGGAGGGTGTGTGTATGTGTGGCCCGAGCGAGCGAGAGACCTTACGTGCATTGTTGTTGTTAGCATCTGGTGCTAGCTAGCTGCGGTAACGGATATAAGGAGCTGTTTAAATGAAAACAGAGGAGCGACATTTCGCCACAACTGCGCCGAGCACTTGACTTTATGCAGGAAGCCAGACAGTGGGACATTGTACGAAAAGTCAGACACTCAGCACGGATAGTGCGCAACATGATTGCAGCGTCCAGGCAGCTCCGGTTCGAGCATATGCCTTGAGTTGCACATAGCTCCAACGCCCATACTGTACCACCGACGACATGTTTGTTTACTGTCCTGGCTTCACGGCCGCACACCAGTTACGTCACAGCCAGGCATGAGTTAGGGAGCGCTGGATTTGTGAAGAACTCCCCTCTTCCTAAACCACTAATACCACAGTACTGGCAAAACGGGAGGAGCCGAGTGAAAAACAAGCGCCCCTCATCCCAATCCACCCACACCGCAGTATTTTTTTCTTTTTTTTTACCCAAAAAATATATTGTATATTATCGGGGCTATTAATACTGGTATCGGGTTTATCGGGATGACGTCATAATTCCTAATATCGGGCCGATAATTATCGGGCCGATAATTATCGTGCATCCCTAGTTACTATCTGACATCACATACATCGTGGCATAAAAGTTCACAGTTTATAATTTAAAAAATATTTTTTAAAATGTTATAAATAATCAAAAACGTGTTTATTGGGGGAGGGCAGGAATGTCAAATGGGAGGGCCGGGCAGGGGCAAGACACCAGACCAATCAGAGAGTTGCATGGAAATAAACGTGTTCTTGTGTCATTCAAGCTCTGCTCTGTGTGTGTGTGGCAATAGCGCATATAGGCCCATTCCCAAACCGCCCCCTACACCCTACCCCTCCGTTTGCGCGTTCACGCGGAGGGTCCGCCATATTGAGGGTTGTTCCAAACCAACAAGTGTGGAGCGGTGTGGAGGGGGAGTGGGCTATCAAGCCCTCAAACAGCGAGGCCGTGGCCGTTTCTCAATTGCGAGGATGCTGGCTTGGTTGTCGCGTACTTGCAAGTCACTTCCTTCAAAAACGAAGCAAGTATACTTCCAAGCCACGGCTACGGAAAACGAAGAAGAATGGAACAGGCTAACAAGTGTGCCACTCGGTTCCAACATAAACTGTACCAAAAATAAATACCTCGCGATGTCTATCTAATTATGAACTTGCTTTACTTTCACGGAACACATTTTTCGTGATAACAAACAAATGTAACAAAGTAACATATTTACCAACACATGTTCTACGCCACTACATACTTACATTTAAATGTGTGCTGCGTCGGTTCAGCCATTCTCCGCAAGGGTTTTTGAAATTGGTCCGTGCGCAAAGCATTGTGGGGATTTTAAGGACGCGAAGTCTACCCATGTGCAGCCTCGAAATTTCCCCCAAACCAAGGACGTGGCCTCGGTGGAATTACGGAGATTGGCCAAAATCCTCGCGATTGAGAAACGGCCAGATTCTCAATCTCGAGGATTCTGGCTTCCAAGTGTTAGAAATTAAAATCAATGTTTTGATGGCATAATGTACCTTAAATGTACCTTCAGTTTAAATGCTGTTTTATACTGAAAAACCAGAAAATTATTGTGCACAACCAGTTAAGCTTTTATTCTGAAAATCCTTCATCTCCGGTTAGCATGTGGCTAGTTTACCATTTCTTATAGAGGTTAATTTAGTAGCGAAATGACATGGAGTGATGCACACCGAAACCTACTAATTTTAACACTGCAACTATAGACGTATTATTATTGCTGAATATTAAATGAAGGTATAGTTTATTTGAATAAAGTTATTGTTTACAGACGTGGGTAAGATGTGACAACATCCGGAATGACCAGAAACCAAACCAGCCGTGAAGTATTTTCTGTATTTTTTAGAATATTAACTACAACGTTTAGAATGTGTTAAAGGAAAAGTGATGAAAGACAATATGAGGAGAAGAGGCGTGTTTAAGTATTTATTGAATGTACAATGCCTGAATCCTCTGTTTAAACGTAACAACGGACATTAAGATGTGGAGGGCCGGCCCGCAGGGAGGAGCCTACAGAAGCTATATAAGAGCAGCACCTGAGCGGTTCGGCCTCTTTTCTCTGCTAGCGAGGGCCAGAGACAGCTGCTTTTCTGTCGGACAATATCCTGTTTGTGACTGTACCGCGCCTTTTTATTAATTAAAGTACCAATTTGAAAACATCTCAGAGACTCCATTTAGTCTCCTTTTTAAGCTTCTCTTTCCTGGACGCGAGAATAACCATCACAGTTAACAATTGGTGCTCCGCGACGTGATTCTCGTTGGACAGAAGAGACTACACAACCAGCTGTTTTCCGGAGACGCGGCTTCCGTTCGACACAACGAGCTCGAATACTTGGTAAGAGGAAACCTGTTAAATCAAATTCTTCATAGTTTATGCAGTACAAAATAGGTTTGTGTTGGACGGAGGCCAGCGGATCCTGAAAATAGCTGTGTATTTAATGTTAAAACAACCAAATTTATAACAATAAGAATTCCATAACACATGGCGTTGCATTTTCACAATCAGGGTGAGTTCCAATTTCTTTTTTTCTTATATCTAACCCTGCATGCTATTAATTTGTGTGTGTAGTATTTTAAAATATAAATGTGTGAGGCCATTGTACTTTGGGTAGGTGTCTTGTTGTGTTTTCATGTAGGTGTCCCTTGTTACGTCAGTAGTTAAATTAGCCTATGACGTAAGGATATATAAGTCCATTTAACGATTATTGTTAAGATCTATGGGACATAGCGAATTGATTAAGGATCAAGTAATTGAAAACAAACAAGGCATAGCGAATCAACTTAGGGTTGAGTAACTGAAGACAGTGCTAGTCGAAAACAGTTGAGAACTGTTTTAAAAAAGTCCTTTTGAGGAAAGGCTTGATTAAGGTGTAAGCTTTATCAGTGGTCATAACTGTTCTAGTTTCAACCAAGATATTGCGGGTGGAATACGAGATGTGGAGTTACAACAGCATTACGTTAAATTGACGACGGTCATTTAATAGTCGCTGATAAGTTACCATAATACTCCCACCTAGCGTGTCGAAATGGCAGCAGTTGACCAATAGTGGACTATAAAGTCAAATAATACGTAGATAGGTTTATAGCTTATGCGTAAGGGTTCCTAACTTTAAGTGATGATATCAATAAGATAAAGCCCATTTTTTTCATAGTAAACTAGATAGAAATGTTATTTTAAACTGCAGTGTTGTTTTGTGTTCAATTTTCTTGACAAGATTACACCCCGCCATTATTTAAACTCCCCTCTGAGAGCCACGAGGTGTTTTCAAATCCCTTTGTTCTTCAGGTCAAAGGTTGGAAAATCAGTTGCCATCTTGTCTTGTCCTCATGCTGAAAATAAGCCACACGGCAGTCGCCATTTCGTGAAATGCTAATTGAAAGTACTCTGTTTGTTTTGACACACAGTCCCACTCACATG
This sequence comes from Gymnodraco acuticeps, assembly GCF_902827175.1. Classification (NCBI taxonomy): domain Eukaryota; kingdom Metazoa; phylum Chordata; class Actinopteri; order Perciformes; family Bathydraconidae; genus Gymnodraco; species Gymnodraco acuticeps. Next base: position 143,048 of record NW_022989785.1, read on the forward strand.
AGGCTAGGCACTCCATATTGAGAAGGACAAATCATATTTATTGGCAGAAGTTGGAACTATAAAATAGACAGGTTATCTTACCGTGGGAAGTTTGGTATTTGTAGGAGTCTGGTTTTGAAAATATTGTTGTTTGCAAGTGCGTATTGGCGGTTTATTTGAGATATTCTTGTTTGCAAGTGTGTTTTGGCGGTTATGTGCTGTGTTGTTTAACCATATTCACATTTTCTTCCCATTTTTAAGGAAATAAGCTTCTTCTTGTTAAAAAGAGGTCAGTTTTGCAACAGCTATCCCTAGTGGATTAAGCTGGAAATTACAACAGCGCACTCTGCTGGTAATACAGAATTATTACAAAGATATTATAACATTTTGAAGCTTAATTTTGAGTGTTATTGATGAACACATTCGCCGGGACAGAATTACAAAGTGGTTTCTAATTAACATATGAGAAACTTTACATCATAGACTTTCAAACTAGACTGTAGAATATTCAAACACCAATTGATTAAATCTAACACAAATTATGACATTTACATAGTTCCATACATTTCAGTATGCACTGTACACAGTAGATTTAGATTTTCACAAGACTTCGATTTTCTTATCTCAAAGTCAAAAACGATACACTGTACAATTTTTATTTTAAAATTTCAAAAAAATGTTATCTTTTAATTTATTAATATTTTACAAAAAAAAAAAAAAAAAATATTCTAAAAAAAAAAAAAAAAAAAACCTACCCAGATTTAAAGTTAAGTTCGGATGACATAGGATATTATTTATCAGGAACGAAGGTGCTAGTCGGAGGATTAGTGTTTCAATCTTTGATAACTTAATAATATTCATTCGAATAGTTAGAGAACATGTCACCAAAAGAAACTAAATTGAGACTAGACGCAGAGCCAGGCTCAACCGCAGATATCAAGGAAAGGGTAATAATCTGATCAGATGCTTTAACCTTTCCAATTAAAAGAACTATCTGGAGTGAAGATGAAGAAAGATTTATAAGAGTTACAAGTCTGATACTCCATCTGGAATATGCCAGCCTATTGGCACACAGCATAAATGTGGTCCGAGTAGCAGACCCGCCAGTGAGGGAAGACATAGCAGAAAAAACAAGACACCGTAGCTTGTAGGAACAAGACAAGGAGAAGGGAGGGGAAACTTCCAGAGAAGGCAGGGCAGACACCTCCAACAATTCAAGCTCGGGAAGAACCAGAGAATGCAGAGCAGACACCTCAAACAGTTAAATCTCAGATAGTGCCAGAGAATCAGATGCAGAACCAACAACCAGGAGGTTTCCAAGGAGGCACAGGCAGAAGACGTTTACGGTTTGAGGGATGTTACCATTGCAACCAAATGGGCCATTGGACCAGAGATTGCCCGCAACTACTAAGGCAACATGCACCAAACAACGGCCCTCCATGCATTTACCCCGGGGGAGGTTTCCATGACTACGACAGAAGCAGGGGGTCTCAGGGATGTCAAAGACGAACAGCATTGCCAAACATGACCCAAATGCCACTGACACCCTGGTATCAACCACAACAATGAGGAAGCTCAGAGGGCCAGACCACCAGGTGATGCATCTTCAGCACAAGGGTATTTTGAAATCCAGCTACATTGAGCCATATATGTCACCACAGAAGGGAGAGGTTTAATGTTTAATGTAAAAACAGAATCGAGAGTAGCATTTGCATTTACACATAAAGCATCCACAGAATAGAACATTTAGCAGACTATTTTTGTAATTATGAGAAGGAAAGAGATTACGAGTGATGTTGTTCCCCCACACAGAAAACTGTTGTGTCCACACAGCTAGTGAGGTCAAGACGATGGGGTTTCCACCCAAAAAATATGAAGACGGAAACCTAGTACTCGCCCAAAACGGAGGATCCATACCAAATCCTCCTGTTTACACCGACTGCAGTTCAAGGGGCGGCGATACACCTGACGTGGAGCTGTTGAGACCTAAAAACAGAAACTCGCTTCTGCTGTGGTGAAGTCTGGCTACAAAGGGAGGTGTCCGATAGGGTCGCTTGTCTCAAACCAGTGAAGAAGTCAACAAGAACCCAGCAGAACTAGAGAGTGACTGTTAGCGGGAGAACAGTGACAGAGCGACAGAGACTGGCACAACATTTTCCAGCCAGTACATAGATAGACCCCGTCAGAAGACCGGGGCTGTGTTTAAAGGGGAACTTCATTTATTGTTAGTGGAAGTGTAGTTTTTTAGTCAAACAATTATGTGATTTATGGAGTCAGATTACATTTTTCTCAAACACAATTTTATAATCGGTCTGAAGTATCTGTTTTAAGGCAATGAGCTGCAGATTAAATAACATAACACTGATTGAGAGCTTGGATGAAGAAGTTGTAGGGTTTTAACAACAGTTTCAAGAATCAGTTTTTATTTATTTATTCTTGAGTAATTTTACTGATTTATAATGTAGTGCGTAAGGCAATATCTCATTTTGAGTGAGGGGCACCAGCCCTTCATGCATGTCACCCTCTGTGAGAATGGTTCGTATGTTTCCCTCTAGTTTAGATAAATATTATTTTATTATATCTTTGTTCAGCAGTATCAAACAATCCTCTAATCCTAGAATTATTGAGACGCATTAGCGACACCAGGGGTATTGTTTTACGCAGCAACAATGATGCATAATACCAGGACAAAAGCCATTATTGCAACAAGTAAACCATTTTTGTGCTAATGGCAGATTTGAGTGAATATATTTTTATACCATCAGAAAGCCATACATCATACGATATTTTGTACGCCTTATGGGTACACGGAGAAGTTATATTTATTTAATGCAACGTTATGGGTTTTACATGTCCTGTTCAGAATAGGGTAATCATTGCAATATTAATTGAGCATGTTCTGCTCAAAGGAGGGAGTGTCATGATTATACAGATATGTTGATTTCAGTGACGTTGTAGTTAGTAAATAATAACATGTAGTTAATAATAGGTCTCATAACGACAAAAGGTATGCCAAAGCTTGGGCCTCCTCCAAGGAGGGAGTGGTCCAGTTTTGGATATTAGACGAATAGAAGTGATGAATATGTCAGAACTCTGAGTAATATAATCTAAGTTTTGTCTACACAGGCTAAGAAAGCTACAGAGATACAAGACGAGACACCAGAAGAGACTCCTGTTCGGCCAGGTGATTGGGTGAGGGTGAAAGTTCACAAAAGACAGTGAGCTGATCCCCGGTGGACGGAACAGTGAGAAGTTGTAACGAACTTCACACGCGCTCCGGTTTAAAGGTAAAGAAAAAGGAGCAAATTGACACCACCTCACACATTGTCACCCTTCACTGGCAACTTCCAGAACATTATTGGGAGTTAGGACTGATTTGGCAGAGCTGGAACAAAACAATAAATAGAAATAAGATAAAGATAGAAACAGCTCAAAAGACGAATTGTCTATGGATTTGTATAGATAGTACACTAAAGTGAAAACCTATTTTTGTTTTACATCTGAAAAAGAGTCCAATTTTAGTATACGTTATTATAGTACTCATTATTTAAATTCTGTAACTGACACCAAGGGAGAAAATAGAGATGATGTCAAGAACAAAGCCAAAGCTATTGTGGGGTCCCCTAGGGATAAGAGTCAGAATAGCATTGTTGATTGTGCTCATTACACTTGGCACCTTTCTGGTTGGATGGGGAGTACAATATCAAGTAAGACATGGATCCATTAGTCCACTCATAGAGAATGCCCACATCACTAACAAAACTCCAGCTGTGTTTCAGAGACTTTCACTTATCCCCAGAGCCAAAAGATCAGCTGAGCTACAAGAGGAGGAGTTAGAAATACTTGGTCCCAAAGGTGAGGCGATTACAATCAAGATGATTCACCCCCATATATGCAGTTCTTGTATCAAATGATGAGATGGGTTTTAGTGATTGGGATATGTAGGTGATGGGAATTTACAGATTAGGGGAATCTAAAAATACACTGGATCCATGTTTTAGCCTGTGCCAGAAACACCCCTGTTAAGTTTATGGACAACCGACCGGTGAACTGAGCACAATTATTGAAAAATGATTACAGTAGAAACAGGCTACTAACCCACAAGTACAGCTTTGTACGTACAAACTCTATGAACAAAATTCCCCAGCAGATTGTGGCGACATTGCAGATATGTCCAGTCACAAAAGTTACTTATGTTCTAAATAACAGTTAGATTTAAAGTAATGGAGAAAATATGGGGACGTTCTTTTATAGTGTGTGAAATATGTGGTGCTTGAAACATGTAGGTATTTTTAATTTATAGAAGAAAATGGTTTCCTGAAAGAGTTATTTGGAGTAGCCATGTTAACAGTGGGTGGAAACAATGTTTAGGGATATGGCACAACCATTAGTAGACATTAATTGGGTTTAGATGACATTTAACATCTAAGACAGATAGTAAGATTAGGAAAATAGAGTGGAAAGGATTGGATATATTTTACCTCAGTGTGTTAGAATTAGCTATAGGTAATGCCTCCCGAGATCTCTCTCTCTCTCTCTGCCTGTCAGAATGCTACGACCCCATCTTCAGACAAATGACCTCACCACAGGAGACTCCTCCTCCGGTTTAAAGACAGACAACCCGAGCTGAACCAACAACCACCTGAGGCATCCAGAACCATCTCCACCTGAGGCATCCAGAACCAAACCAGCATGCTGACAAAGAGGCAAACTCTCATCGGTCCCTCAAACAGGACATGAAGTTCCAAACTGAGCCGTGAGATTTGGCACAAGAGCAGAGTGTGGGACATGAGAGCAGAATACACCACTCCATGCAACAGCCAAGAGACTGAAAAGGAGGAGATGAAATGCAAAGCAGTTGGGCCACTGAAAAGAATTACAGCGGGAAGATCCAAGTGCGGATGGACTGAGGAGAAGACAGGATGGAGGAGAAGACAGAACCAGAGGAGTTGGCATGGGCCAGCAGAACGTGAGGGGGTCGTGGCTTGACGATCAGAGGGGGAGAGAAGGAACACAGGAGTGAGTGAGTTTACACATAAACACACTTATTAGAAAATAATCCTAAAAACACACTGAGGGTAGAACATATTATTCAATCTTTTCATAAAATAAACAAATTATTCTTATAGAGATTCTTATTCATGTGAGAATTTGGGGAAGATTTAATTAGTTACAATATAGATAGCAGGCAAATCTTTATTTGAATGGAAAATGTTAAAGGTAGAGCTGGAACCAAGCCAAAGAAAGTATTCCAATCTAGAGTATTGGTTTCACCATTGTAGCATGGATATTACCACAGGAGAACTGTTAAGGTGGAAACAACATTTGTTTGTCGTCCAAGATGTAGAGTTTTAAAAAGACACTAGGCAAAGAGCGATTGAAGATTTTAATTTTGAAAAAACTAGTACAATTGGGAGTAATACATGCGGGGCTTTGGATCACTCATTTTAATGGTGCATATTTTCAACAATAAATATCGCTCAGGGAGAAGGGGTCGCTCAACCCACCCTGCAGATGTTTTAAATCTTACTTGCAGCTTCAGAGGGAGCGCACGGCACCAGAGTATGAGTTTTAAAAGACAAGTGCCACCACCTCCTAATGCTCCTCCATTTAATCAGTGATGACCTGACATTTAGAGATGTTATTTAAAAGGAGAAACATATCTGCCATGAGTGAAAATTCCTGAATTGAACTACAAACCATTAAATGACTTCTGTTTTTGAAGTCCTTGTTAGAGCACCCAAGGTTCCACACACTGTTAAAGGGGGTTAGCATAGTTATTTAAGTAGACCAGAAATGAAAATAAATTAGTATAATGAGTTATTGATATTCCACCGGTTTTCACACCATTTCAGGGACTTTATCACTGCATTAGAACAGACCACCCCAAAGCCAGTAGGGCTAAGAGACCAGTCCCAGGGGGAGTTTAGGCTCCAGGGTAAAAGGATAGCATAGGGGCGCCCAGGGGAGGCCTAAATGTAACACTAATTCCATGTCCTAAAATACCGATTGATCACGACGGCCTCTTCTAGAGAACATATTACTTTCATACCTTAAATGGTATGAAAGGAGGGAGGGTAAATTTCTCATGAGGAGACAGTTACAAATGCTAGTAGAACAAGACGGCCCACCCCAATACAGATGTTGATGAAAATGATGAGTTAGTTTGAATGATGTTAAACGATATGGATGTTCAGAGATGAGGTTGTTCAATGAATGTCCAGCCGATGTGACTCTTTAAATGATGACATCATCTGAAGAAGTGAGCAAAATAAAATGCTAAAATGGAGTGAATCCATTTCACTGAACTCTATACTATTCCAAGATAGTGTATTTTTATTTTTAATTACTCTATACTATTCCAAGATAGTGTATTTTTTGTTTTATTATTACATTACACTGGTACAAGATAGTTTATTTCATTTTTATTATTTTTCACTGTTCTATATGGTAGATTTCATGTATTTTCGAATCATTACAATTCTAAAATGAATAGTTTATTTTCACTTTGTAAAAACAAGTGCCTTAACACTGAGTGTATTATAAGAACGGTTTCTGTGAAAGGAGGGAGGAAGAAATGTTCTGATACCAAGCCATTGCTGCTATTTTGAAGAGCCATATTGAATGTTAACACTAGAAGTTATGCACAAGGGAAAACTTTGATGTTTGAACAGAGTCAAAGTATTTTTGTATTTTTGTAAAGTTGAGGATATTCGCACTATTCCATTTTGATTGTATGTTTTTGATATGAATTATGTACTATGCAAAGTTCAGATGAAGAACTCATTGATTTCAGTATTATACACACCTTTTAGGTGTGTAAGGAGGGACTGTTAGAAATTAAAATCAATGTTTTGATGGCATAATGTACCTTAAATGTACCTTCAGTTTAAATGCTGTTTTATACTGAAAAACCAGAAAATTATTGTGCACAACCAGTTAAGCTTTTATTCTGAAAATCCTTCATCTCCGGTTAGCATGTGGCTAGTTTACCATTTCTTATAGAGGTTAATTTAGTAGCGAAATGACATGGAGTGATGCACACCGAAACCTACTGATTTTAACACTGCAACTATAGACGTATTATTATTGCTGAATATTAAATGAAGGTATAGTTTATTTGAATAAAGTTATTGTTTACAGACGTGGGTAAGATGTGACAACATCCGGAATGACCAGAAACCAAACCAGCCGTGAAGTATTTTCTGTATTTTTTAGAATATTAACTACAACGTTTAGAATGTGTTAAAGGAAAAGTGATGAAAGACAATATGAGGAGAAGAGGCGTGTTTAAGTATTTATTGAATGTACAATGCCTGAATCCTCTGTTTAAACGTAACAACGGACATTAAGATGTGGAGGGCCGGCCCGCAGGGAGGAGCCTACAGAAGCTATATAAGAGCAGCACCTGAGCGGTTCGGCCTCTTTTCTCTGCTAGCGAGGGCCAGAGACAGCTGCTTTTCTGTCGGACAATATCCTGTTTGTGACTGTACCGCGCCTTTTTATTAATTAAAGTACCAATTTGAAAACATCTCAGAGACTCCATTTAGTCTCCTTTTTAAGCTTCTCTTTCCTGGACGCGAGAATAACCATCACAGTTAACACAAGCCAATATTTCAAGGATACTACATCATCGAGTGCCGCCGAAGGACTGTTCCAATCTCCAGCATACTTGGAATTCCACCGAGGCCGCGTTATGGAAGCAAACAAGAGACAAGAGTATTTGAATTGTATTAGACACCGAATTTATAGCATTGAAAATAATTACTTTGAAAATCATGTATCTAAATGTTTTTGCTCCGAATTTACCTATGTGAAATAAAAATGTAAAAATTCAAGTGAAAAAAATTCGAATGTTCAAATTCAGATCCCAAAAATTCGACGTCAAAAAATTCGATGTCAAAAAATTCGATGTCCAAAATTGCGATGCAGCATCATCCGGGCTACGCAGACAGGATAAGCAATCGAGCCCTAATGCAACTCCGACTTCTGGCCTATCAGAGCACGGCTTTGTCAGTCATGTGATCACAACAACCCGGGAGAAAAATGACGGAGAACAGCGGGGCTCGCCGCTCGGGTAAGTAGTCAGTTTGTGCTCTTTATTTTACAAGCAGTGAGGGCTCGACAGTATTTGTATCTTACATTAGCTAGCTAAATGAGTGAAGTAGCCTTGTGCCTTGCTGTTAGCAAGCTCCGTTACCATTAATTGAAGTGAATCACAACGTGTGTGTGTGTGTGGGTTGGTTGGTTGGTTGGGGGTGACGGTTTGCAAAGTAACGTAACGATCACTTCGGTTAGATAAGTCAAGTAGACCATGCTACACTATACGAAATACTCTCTTACAAAAGCCCTGCATTTAAACATGTTAATGTTACTTTAGTAAAAGTATGCTAGTATAATTAGGAAAGTGTTGTTAAAGTAGACACAAGTTATACTATTATATTATATCATTTGATTTATTGTTATTACCGATGCACGAGTTGACTTAACTGTTGTAGTTGGAGCTCATTTTGAACAATGAGCTAACTAATTATTACTTTCATAATGGTGTAATGTGCCGACTATTTTCTACATTAATAGATGAAGGTCTGGTTTGTTCAAACTCTCAAAATAGTAGGACCAGAGCCCTAGAGACTCTAGGGCTGAGTAGGACATGCTGTCATTAGTCCGAAGTGACACCTTTACAATGTTAAAGCTGTTAGATAAATGTAGTGACGTAAAAACTAAAGTATTCAAGATAGTGTAGTGAAAAATAGATGTTTTTTTTTTTTAAATGTTACCAAAACAAAATCTCTTGTTTTGGACTGACAGTAATAATTCAAGAAATAGTAGATAAATAAATACACACACATCAATTTGTTGTGGACGGAACACAACAAATGGTGCTCTTACCTGTGATGCCTCCTCCACACATTATAACCAGACTGTATCATTCAAACTATAAGTAACAGTTCTAGCTACTTGACTTCAGACAAACAATTCAAAAGACAAAATCAACACAATTTATTGAAAGACCAATCTTTATTTCTCTCCTTTTGTTTGTGTTATTAAACCCTGTCAATCTAAAAAACTGAGCAACTCAACAGTTAACTTTATATTTCTTATTGTCCAAAGCATCTATTACACTATTTGTTCCCCTCTCATATTCACAGGATGGATGATTAGAGACTTTGGGGGAGACCTCAGCTTTATGAACGTCCTGTCTGTTGCTTTGGCCAGAGAGGGCTGAGGGTCTTTCCCTCCTCGCAGGGAAAGACCCTGCAGGCCTGAGGGAGGAGGACCAGACCTGATGGAGGAGGACCTGCACCACCTACAGAACTTAGCCCATGCTGGGCATAGCTGTTACCACCTGCACAGGCCTAGCCTGTCAATTAACAGATTAACATTTAGTGTAACTTATGTATATTATTTCGTTTTTATTTTTAAAAAATGGTGATGGTTCATGCTTGATAACTTTTAGTTCACATTTCAATAAATTGTATTTGCACTCCTTTTGTCCGTTATTCTTGCTGAAAATGTTAGATTACACATTCACATCTGACTGAAGATTGGCACCATTTATTTATGACGGTGCAAACTCTGCGGTACAAGGCACAAGTGATGTGAAGCTCATAAAGTGAGGCAAATGCATTTGATCAGCTGACTTTTTTTTTTTGCCAAACTTTATAGGCCTGACAATAATCACACTGTCTCTGAGGTGCAACGTAAAACACAAAACAACACAAATGAAGTTCCTGTTAGACTACAAAACTATTCAGTGTGCAGGTCTTTGTGTTACAATACAAGTGTCTCTTAGTGAATGTCCTGTACTGCTCTTAAATCTCATAACATCAGCTTCTCCTTTCCCTCTTGGATGTTCTTCTGGACCCTCAGAGAAAGAGAACATGGTGAAGCAGTCCTGTCTCTCAGGCATGTCCTTTCCTAACAGAAATATCAAAAAACACATTATTGCAGAGCAAGTGTGTTATTTAAGAAAGAGGTGTGTTTGTTTGTTCATAAATATAATGATTTTTTTATTTTAATGTGTTTTTTTAAATCCAACAGTGTACTGCAAAGATAATCAGATTATGAATAAACCGTTCTAAATTCCTCAACATTGAAATAAATGTATTATTAAAATAATATTTAACTGTTATCAAAACTTAGTGCAACTGTAGAAGCTTGCTCTGTCCGGTTGTCTCACTGAAAGACAAAGGGTCGCAGTTCTCACTATGTTCAATAATATTTGCCTTAAATACATTGAAATGTGAAAGTTGAACAAAAAAGTGATGTTGCTTGGTAAAATGTAAATGTAACCTTTTTCTAAGAAAGTACACTCAACATCACTGATGTGTAGGCGATCTAGTATTCACTCAGTCATGTTTAATGGCATGTATATCAGTGTATTAGAGTCATTACTTTATGCATTCTTTGTAAAGTATGAAAAAGGTGTACCTTGGAATCCGTGCTGAAGTTCTCTGCTGCTAGGAGTCCAGATATGTCTCTCCTCCTTTGGTCCAGCCTGTCTGGATCACCTTAAGGACACTTTGAACAAACAGATGTAAAGTTACATGCATGGCTTACAGACTTCTTTACATGCAAACTACTTTTTATCTTCTTTTAAAAACAGGTCATAATCTTATTGTTATACTTAAGAAATTGCTGGATATCACAGTCCTTATACTGTATCAGTTTGATTGAGTATTATTGTGTAGGTCCTTTTTATTTTACTGTTACTTTGGATGAGGTTTTCATGAGTCAGTCAAATTAATTTGTTTTCATATGCATCACACGCGTAAGGGTAAGACACAAACCTATTTAACAAATGCAATGCAATGGATAAGCTTAATTTCCACTGAAGTCACAGATAACATCATATATAATATTTAAACAAATCATTTCCTTGTCACTAAAGCATTGACTACTACGCTATTCATCGTCCTTAAATGCAGGAATTAAGTTACATGTTCCGATCTACAGCAACGATAAGGCTGTTTCTCAAGTGTGATGATAATACAATTAAAAGAGGCATTGGTAATAATATTAAAAACAACAATGTTTGGGTCGTTCGTCGGATAGACGGTTAGCTGCAATAAATAACTCCAGTTCAACAAACCATATTACAATATCTAAGGGAGCGTTATTTCTGGACCATCTTGAAATGTGACGTTCATATTTTAAAGATACACACATTTCATTGTGAGGTTGATTTAATATACACTAAGCCTCTCTTCAACAATACGTTGAAGTTAGCTAGTCTATTTTATGCTATAGTAGAGCATAGCGAATTTAAATGAACCTTAACAATGCATACAGTAATCTAAATAGCAAACTAATTATCTAACGTACAAGGATGACCTTATTTTAGCAACCTCGCACAGAAGCCTTTTAGTATACAGTAGCATCCCACTTAATGTTTTACACTCTTGGATGCTACGCATAGCATCGTTAGCACAGATGGAGCTACGATTGCTCAAATGCTAACCCAACTCTAAACATTCATTAACGTTAGCTTAATAAAAACACCAGTAACATAACATAAAGTACGCAGGGTTGACTTACCGAAGAAACTGCATTCATGGACGGTCTGTTTCAACCGCAGATAAATCCTATATTTGCATAACGAATAGTCCACCAGGAACCAACACAACAAACACTGCCGAGTTCAAGTAGTGTTCTCCTCATGCGCTGATCCCCTGTAGCATCACGGAGCTAACGGAGCTAGGAGCAGCAGTCCCGTTGTCATGAAGGGGGAATCTAACTATATACAGAATATGTTTTTGTAGATCCAGGCTAGAAACATGTTCATTTTCTTATGTTAAGTTGGACATTTTAACATAGGGTCTACGGGAATTGCTCCCATCTGCATCCATCGCCTATAGTTTGCAGCATTGGGCTTCACCGCACTGTCCCGGGGTTTGCCGCTTGGCTCTGATAGGCCAGAAGTCGGTTTGATTGCATTAGGGCTCGATTGCTTATCCTGTCTGAGTAGCCCGGATGAGGCTGCATCGCAATTTTTGACGTCGAATTTTACACACCGAATTTTTTGACATCGAATTTTAAACACCAAAATATTTGACGTCGAATTTTTTTCACTTGAATTTTTGGGATCTGAATTTGAACATTCGAATTTTTTTAACTTGAATTTTTACATTTTTATTTCACATAGATAAATTCGGAGCAAAAAAAATTCAGATTCATGATTTTCAAAGTAATTATTTTCAATGCTATAAATTCGGTGTCTAATACAATTCGAATACTTCTGTCTCTTGTTTGCTTCCATACCGCGTCCTTGGTTTGGGGGAAATTTCTAGGCTGCACATAGGTATACTTCGCGTCCTTAAAATCCCCACAATGCTTTGCGCACGGACCAATTTAAAAAACCCTTGCGGAGAATGGCTGAACCGACGCAGCACACATTTAAATGTAAGTATGTTGTGGCGTAGAACATGTGTTGGTAAATATGTGACTTTGTTATCACCAAAAATGTGTTCCGTGAAAGTAAAGCAAGTTCATAATTAGATAGACATCGTGAGGTATTTATTTTCGGTACAGTTTATGTTGAAACCGTTAGAGAGAGTGGCACCCTTGTTAGCGTGTTCCATTCTTCTTCGTTTTCCGAAGCCGTGGCTTGGAAGTATACTTGCTTCGTTTCTGAAGGAAGTGACTTGGAAGTATGCGACTACCAAGCAAGCATCCTCGAGCTTGAGAAACGGCCGGAGTTCACTCCGTCACGGAGGGGTAGGGTCGACCGACCGAGAGAGAGACTGAGAACGTGTTGTTAGTAGGGCCGGGACTTTAACGCGTTAATTAAGATGAATTAATTACACAAAAATTAACGCGTTAAAAAAATTAACACATTTTAATCGCACTTATTTTTGCACCGCGGAACGTTTCTCACTGGATGAGTTTCAGGCGTACCGATTATACTGGAGCAACAACTAACGTTCATGACTTCAGACAACAACAAACCACAGTGAACAACAGTGGGAAATGTTGTTTTAAAAAACGGACGGATGGAAGCGTCGATAAGAGCACGGTTGTGTGCAAATTATGCAAAAAGGAATTCGCATATCACCGCAGCACATCAAGCCTCAAGTATAACCTCAATGCAAAACATATAGCAGCTAGCGTGGACGTTAGCCTCTTTTATCGCGTTCACACCAAAAAGAGCCGGTACTAAAATTAGTTCATGAGAACCTTTTTACCCCCACGAAAGTCCCTGCTAGAGAGCAGAGAGCTGCTAGAGAGCAGGGACTTTCGTACGGCTCTTTTGTGAGAAAAGAGCTATATGTCTGATTGGCTGGGCGGATTGCAAACCACGCCCCGTAAAACTCCCAAAAAGTTTTGTGAAGCCGCCATTTTATTATCCTCGCATTAGCATTATTAGCATTAGCCCAGTGCAGAAACGCAGAGAGACTAACTTATGGCAACACAAAATAAAACATGGGAGCGGTGGAGATGAGGAGGTGTCGGCGTTCTAGCGATTTACTCGGAAGGCTTCAGTAGAAGCTGCTGGGACTCCCAGCAGCTTCTACTGAAGCCAGTCCCCAACTCCGGGGACTTCCGGCCGGGGACTTTGGGCGGCAGTATACGCCGTGAAGTGGTTTGCGGCCTGCCAGTAAACCCAAAGCAGAAGAAGAAGAAGTGACGTCAGCGGCTTCATTTGCCTAATCCACCCCCAGGTTCAAAGAGTTCTCATGAACTAAATTCTCATGAACCTTTGTGGGAAAAGTACTGCGGTGTGAATGCGCCTAATGGTATACTAAAATCCATGTGAAAAAAATTGCTTCTCACTGTTCTTAGGTCAAATATTTATATGTGATTAAAAATGCGATTAATTTCGATTAATTAATTACAAAGCCTCTAATTAATTAGATTAATTTTTTTAATCGGGTCCCGGCCCTAGTTGTTAGACATAAGGAGCTGCTTGTTCCACAACAAGCCGGAGGAGAGTCCTCTCCTGTCAGACTGAGAGGCTCAGGTGAACTAAAGGACTCTCTGAGTGTTAGATAGTTAACTTTAGTGTAGGTTATCTCAGTGGGTCTCAAACGGTTTGGTCACCATTTATGTAAACAAGTATTTGCGAGAAACAACTTTATATGATCATTATAGTTATTAAAAAATAAGAGAATAAATGAAAAACAGGTATGAAATACTATAGGACAGTAACACAAGAATACAGTTTAAAAGGAGAGTGATTAGTAAAATATCCATAAAGAAAAAGTACATCTGTTTACAGTTCTGTTTCATATGGGTGTTGAGCAGTGACGGCGCCAGGATATGGCTGGGGTAGGCTACAGCCATACCAAGAAATGGCTTAGCCCTACCTTAGCCCGACCATGAAAAATTATGTTAAAGTAAGCATGTTGAGAACACGGATTGCAAAAATCTACCGGTCGTGTCCACAACACACAAACTGATCCTGCTGTAACAACAAGTGCACGTTACTGACGCAATATGGTTGAGACCATTTGGGCTTATACTAGAGGGGTGCAAGGAATAGTCTAAGTAGTGGGGGAGTTTTATACACTAAAGGTGTGGAAATTCTCTGGCGTTATAATATCAGCGCGGCCGCGGTCAGATCAAAAATGCCTCCGAATGCAATTTGAATAAACCTACAGCCAATCAGAGCAACGAAACGTTGGGTCTGCTGCGTCATGCATTACTGATACGTCGATACGTCACGTTCACAGTGAAAAGTCCCCAAACTCGCGCCGAGTAAATTGCAGACCGACAGCAGAACTTCTAGGATTAATTGTATATTTCGGATGGATATATTTGTTCTTAAACGCCCTCGCATTGAGGTACAAGTCGAACAGGTGCCAGAGTCACACGACCTACCTGAAGAGTGAATAGTGAGTTTTGAATATATTTTGTAATAATGGGTCATTTGAAAAAGTGTTTTGTATGACAATAGAGACACAGGCCACCTGTTGTGTGCTGTGTCTGTCTCTCTCTGTTTACCTGTGTCTGTGTCTCTCTGTCTCTGTCTCTCTCTCTGTCTCTCTCCCTCATTCTCGCTCACTCTCCCTCTCTCTCTCCGTGTCAATTCTATATGCCAACTTTTCTTGTTTCTGCCGCTGCGTAGCATGTTGTAACAATGTGGAATTAGCAGAATAGGCTATTGTATTGTTTAACTCACACCTGGTGCTCTCGATGTAATTTAGCTGATAAAATGAGACTAATAAAAGCTAATAAAAGCCTCACGCGTGGCGTTTCACTGTCAAGGGGTGCGATATAGCGTGTATGTAATTATATTACAAATACTGACTTGAGCCCCACCACTGTATGGGTTAGCCCTACCATAGATTACCCAACAAAAATACTCTGGCGCCGCCACTGGTGTTGAGAGATGTAGGCTATTCATAGATCTCTTAATTTTGCTTTCAAAGTGCACCAGATTGATACATTTAACTTCAATATTTAAAAAAAAATCTTCCCGGGGGAGCATGGGGCTTTGGCTCAGTGGATAGAGTGCTGGACTTCGAATCAGGGGTTACCAAGTTCGAGTCCCACTGCAGTCAGCATGTCGTTGTGTCCCTGAGACACTTCACCCCAAATTGCTCCTGTGGGGATTGTCCACAGTACTGTACTGTCGCTTTGGATAAAAGCGTCTAACAAATGACATGTAATGTAATGCCCCCATACCAGAGTCCTGCACAGGTCTGCTTTTCAAGACCCGCTCCCGCGACGTGCAATACCAAACCCGCCCCGCTACCCGCATTGCCAATTAGTTCCGCAACCCGACCCGACCCGTCGGCACAAGAACCCGCATTTGAGCAGTGAAAACGTGCAATTATTAACACACGCAGTTGCATATTTGTCTCAAAGAACGTGGGATGTTGGTTATTTTCTCCATCTAGGATGACACCAAAAGCCTCCCAGACGTTGGATTTCGCTCTTGAGGAAGTGTTGTATGCTGTAAATGCTGTATTCTCCGCTAGAGAGCTTCACCTCAGCCATTTTGAATGTGGCGCGCACAGCAGCAGATTGATGCGCTGCAGAAGTTATGATTATGCGTGGTCCCGTGGGGGAGAGGTCTGAGGATTTTAAACATTAAACTAAATTATTATTATTTTAATATATTTATTATGCAATACCCGCGACCTGACCCGCATCATCTTTGTTTTACCCAGAACCGAACCCGGAAAAAAGCGTTTGAAAAAATACCACCCGCGAATCACCTTTTTTGCGGGTCACCCGATGCAGGACTCTGCCCCATACCCTCCTAGAGGAGGTTAGGTCCACCCCACACCTTAAACATGTTCACATGGATAGGATACTAAATACATTTGCACACTTTTTATATGGTGGCCTATGTCCATATGTTTCTGTGTTGGTGGTCATGCCACAACCGTGCATGTATTCATAGGTGTGCTATGAAATAGCACTACACCCCTGCAACGTGTGTGAAAGACAATAGACTTTACAGCATGTTTTTTTTAATTGAAGTTGCGTTGGTGTTTGTGTGTTGGTTGTTGACGGCAGTGTGTGCCCCCCCGTGGTAAATGATTTCCCCCCCATTCGATTTGTTCTAGAGCCGACCCTGAGCACATACAAACTGCCGGATGCTAACTTGCATATGTTGGACAATTTCCACAAATAGCACAAGTTGCATTAATTAGCATTATGCAAACAATATTTTTTAAATGGCTTGGCCGATTTGTAACATGTTTGAGCGGTTTGGGGGGTTATTGAGGATGTTAAATTAATTTATGACATTTTCAGGGTAATTGCAGTTTTAACCAGAAAACTGCCATATTTGTACTCCCGGAGGACTAGTTTTGATGAATTTTGGGTCCATTTTTAGGTTTTAGGTGACTCAAAACTGCCATTTCTGAATGTCAGAGATGGATTCAGATTCAGAATACCTTTTTTCGTCCCACAGAGGGGAAATGTACATTTGTTACAGCAAGTATAGAGCCAAAGATAGTTTACTATTTATTAAGAAGCATGTATAAACATATTAAAGATACAAGTAGGGCTGGCCTTCTTTACCAGTCTGTTCAGTCTCTTCCTGTCAGCAGCCGAGATGCTGCTGCCCTAGCAGCAGTGGCGCCAGCAGGGGGGGGGCCAGGGGGGGCCATGGCCACCCTGATATATTTGTTGGCCCCCCCACTGGCCCCCCCCACCACACACACCGCCTCGCCAGTCACGTATGCGTAGTAGTTTATCTGATATTTAACAACAAATACACAGCCAGCGAGTCGCTTGATTTGAGCTTCCAATGCTCATACTGCAGCCCCTCCCTCTCCCTCTGCTACCATGGTAACACTCTGATACTGGGCGCACCACTCTGATACTCGCGCGCACCACTCTGATACTCGCGCACACCACTCTGATACTTGCACAGACAGCAGCAGGTTGCAGCAAAACGTTTCTTTCTACTGACTGGACTGGAGTTGACAAAAATCCACCAGACTTCTAGAAGGTAAGTCGTATACGTTCGTTGCCTGTTAAGCCCCACAACACTTTAGGCTTTAGTGTGTTAGCATTATGTAGCAAAAAACGGAGATATGGTTACCTTTAGCTGTTATTCTGATCAAAAATGGTGTTCAATGGCATTAAAACGAGAAAAACGCTGGAAGACCTGGAAAACAGGCTCGGGGCTCAGTAAAGGCTGGCTTGACTTCAGGTATAATTTGTCTGTAAACACACTTTGGCGGCTATCCTAGTTAGCGTTAGTCTAGTTTGCTAAGCTAACGTTAGCTGATGTCGGTATGCTGGGCTGGTGTAATGCGTAGGCTACTATTAATCACTGCTGAGTGTAATTTCAATTAGCAGAAAATGAGGAGAAAGTCAACAGACATCTCTTCTTATTTGAAGAAGAAGATGAGTAAAGGAGAGACAGAGCTGGCAGGGGAGCAGCAGCATAGGGCTAGTGAGGAGATGGCCGTATGCTAGAAAGTACATGTGGAACTCTGTTTTGTAAAAGTGAAACTAAAACCTAAGTACTGTTTTATTAATGTGATTGTGACCTTTTTAACAATTTAAGTCTTCTCCTTCAAAATGAAACGAGAATCGATGCAGTTTTTCCTCTTCTGTGTTCTGAGGTTATGAGCCGACCATTAGTCAAGTTTGTTTTCATAATGTTCTGTATGCTCATTTAAAAAAAGGGTAACCAGTTTGTTTATAAAGTATAAATATACATTTTCAAAACAAATGGAATACAAGCCATATGTATTACTCTCACCACAGTGGACTAATCTAAAAAAAATAGAAATATGTCTCGTCACCTATTTTCTGTCTAATACTAAAAGGTGGTGTTTTGTATCATTTATAATGTTTTGAGTTTGCTATAAAGGTCAATAATAGATGGTGTTTTTGTATTCAATCACAGTATGTATTTACCATTTTATACCCCTTGTGTTTTTGGGTCCTGTTGAAATAAAATAGTCATGTTTTAAAACTTGATTTAATAAAGTCATGTCAATCATCTTTGATCCCAGTGTGACACAAACAGCTTTGTTCAGTCTAAAACTATTTATAACCTAGAGACATAATATAACTGAAGAACATGTTGTGTTGCTGTTGTGTATTGTACATGTTGAGAATGCTGAACATGTTGTGCCTTACAATAAAGGAACTTAGTTAAATTAAGCTGTATATGTCTTTTTAAAAGGAAAGAACAACTAGCATATATAAAAAACAAAACAATAAATCACCAACACATGTATACATAACACAAAACAAGGTTCTTTTAAATGTTGTTTTAACCTCTTAAGCCCTGAGCCTGTTTTTCAGGTTTCAGGCTCGAAAATGCCACTAACACAACAAAGACTATATCTTCACTTATAAAAGGGGTACATCAATAATCTTTTCTCTCAAAGCAAGGTTACATCTGTGAGTTGGATGTAGAAGTGTCAGAATCAATATAGATGTTTTTATTTTAAAGTAAATTCAGATGGAACATAGTAAAAACATGTAAATTCTAATGTCTGCCTAAAAAAAACCCATTACTTATAGTGAAAACCACCCTTGAATGATGGGTTAGTAGACTAAAAGCTTTAGGAATCCAAACTATAACATATAAGTACCCTGTATCAAGATTGATGCAAAACAAGTGAAATTTGACCTTTTTAGAGAGATTTAAAAAAATAAAGTCCAGGCGGACTCACCTCTGGGTAATTTGGGAACCATCAGTTCCATTTGACTTTTTTCACTGTAAAAATCATTTTATTACTTTGAATTATCACTATAGGTATTCATTCCATCCAAATACAACTGTTGTGAAAAAAAATAGAAACATACTCTGTTATCCTCTTAGGCCCCACGGACCCGGTTCCGGGGCCGAAATCGCGTCATTTGCAGGAAACAACGTCTAAGGAACCTTCATATTTAATAAACTATGAATATTTTATATCCATATAACGGGAAAAAACTCATTTAACTGATCTTTTTCATTTTTTTTTTCAAATAAAAACACACAATGCTAACAGTGAGCCTCTGAATTAGCCCCGAGCGAAAAATGCTAACCTATTACTGCACCGAAAATCACTCCTAGCTCCCTTATTACTTATCCTAGCTGCACATCCAACACATCGTTTATGATCGTAAAGACACAGAATCTAACGGTGCCCACCTCAACACTGAAAGATACAAACTTGCGACGTTATCAACAAAAACGTACATCAAAACAAGTGGCGCTAGGTACTAACATGCGCTAGGCTAACATGGCTTACCTTCCTCTTTGTCTGGTCTAAACTGGTCTTCAATGGCATTAAAACGATAAAAACGATGATGTAGTTAATCCATAGGTTAATATCCAATGTGGCTGTGTCCCCTTTGAAATGTTCTGATAATCTATAAGCAATAAAACTGCAATTCCGTTATCTGCTGTCCGCTCTGTGCTCCGTGCGCTCTGGGTCCTGCAATTCCTGCTTCCTTCCGTAGTAAACAATAAGTAAAGTCTGCTGCGTAAGGTGCTTACGCTGGCTGGCATTCTTTATACTTTACGCAGGACCATATATCTGGAACCCATTGGTCGATTTGGGTGATTTACACCTTTTTCTTAACCATTACATCCAATAGAATCGATGGGCAGTTCCCAAATCCACGTAAACATGACCATTGCGGACGTAATAGAGAAGCAAACGAAGCATATCTGAAAGTACAAGCCTGTACGGCAAAACGTTATACCCAGTATATTGCCATAAATATGATGATGGATTATCAGTAACAATTTCTACGTGACACAAAGACATTGGATTAACCTTGAGCGGCGTTTTTATTACGTTGAACACAACTTTTGATCACAAATTTTAAAAAAAGGTTTTGAAAACGGATGTTGTTTACTTTCTCTTTTCTGGCTGATAGCTCCAGGAATTCGGGGTCGTACAGTGATGACATTACATGTGTGGAATCTGTGGAGTCTCAGCTTTAATCGGATATCTTGTTTGTGCAGTTACGATAAGTAATAAGGGCATTTCTACCGTGAGCGCTGTGCAAAAGTCCGTTAGCATTAGTTAGTATTTTTTCGCTCCATGCTAATTCAAAGGCTTGGTATTACTCTTGTGTTTCTTTTAGCTAAACATGGTTCATATTGTCAGTTAGCTGAGTTTCTTACCGTTAAAAGGGTATGGAACATTAATAGTTTCATAAATGTTAAGAAGCCCTGAGACAGTCTCGTAAAAAAACGGTGGGAGGGGTCCACTGGGGGGACCCTCGGGCTTAAGAGGTTAAGTAAAATGTTAACTATCCGTATTATATTCACTTCAGATGAATAGTATCAGAAAATGTAAAATAAGAAACCAAAGTATATCAGTAGGTGATTCTCTTTGCCTCATCTAGTCTATACTTTTACAACAATTAAATTCTTGGTTTTGGTGTGCCACCCCAAGATTTTCAGTGGCCCTATTTGGCCACCCCTATGAATAATGTCTGGAGGCGCCACTGCCCAGCAGGCCACACCATACAAGATGGCTGATGCCACAACAGAGTCATAGAAGGTCTGCAGGAGGGCCCCCTGCACCCCAACAGACCTCAGTCTCCTCAGCAGATGGATTCTGCTCTGTTCCTTCTTGTACAGAGTAGCAGAGTGATCCGACAAGTCCAGTATATGTTCAGACGAACACCCAGGTATTTGTAGGATCTTTAACATCCTCAATGACCTCCAAATGTACTTAAAATGTTTCCAATTCAGTTTTTCATTTATCCTGGGTACTTCCCTGGCCGCCTGCTGTAACACAGTCACACTCGGAGAGTAGTCTGACTTATGTTGCTAAAATAAGAAGCCCCCCCCAACAATCACAGCAGTCACACAGCAGCACAATGAACAAAGCTGTCACTGTGCTGCACCCTCACTGCACTATGACACATATAATGGACCTACAAGTAAAGTGTGAGAATGAGGGTCATGAGTTTCATTAAAAACGATATGTACAAAAAACATGACTTTTTGAGATGTTCTCTTTCCAGCTGTTTGACCTCGTCATCACATATACTATACCACCACCTAAGTTACAGGAAAAGTCTGATTTCAATTTATAGAAGTGTTGAGTTGTGTGTACAAACCTTTATCCGACGCACGCTGGCCTCCAGACGAAGCTGCTTCACGGCCTTCTGGACGAGGACCAGGCTGCTGTTAGGGGCGCTGATGTTCGACATGACTGAGGACTAAGAACAAGGCTGAGCACTGAAGAACAACTCAGAGAAACTTCAAAATAAAAGACCTATTCAGAGAGGGTAACACGCCCCAACCACACACACACACACACACACACACACACACACACACACACACACACACACACACAA